>NC_056731.1:898546020-898641020 GCF_019279795.1 Protopterus annectens
ATTAATGACAGAGAATCAAAAAGTACATAAAAAAATTAATACAGTAAGACCGTATATACTTGCTGTAAGCAGTAGTATCTGTATGATACGAGTACAGCGAGGACAAACTATCCCTGATGTATAGATTAAAAACCAACATCTTTTGGCTTTTCCCTGTTAGGGGTTACCACAGTGGAACTCCAATCTAATGATTGGCAGTGGAATTTTACGGTGCTCTGAGGTGCCAGCCCGATGTCCAACCTTCAAAGAAGGCACACCCATTCACGTACACACCTATTTGCATGTTTTTAAATACTTTAAACAGAAGATCAGTAATTCAGATTTTACACTATCAATATGCAGTCTGCAAAAAACAAACAATAAAGCCTTATTTAGAAGTTACTCAGTGGAGAGGAAGTATCGGACAAAATTGACAAGCAAATGACAATGTACAGCATCAGTACAGTGGAGGATTCTTAAATACTTCTAGAATCCAACCTTTCCAAAAAGCCATAGATGAAGCGAAGGCTCTGGTAGAGTGGGCCTCGATCCTGTCTAAAACAGTTTTGCTATGGGGAATATAAACAAAAGTAACAGCCTTAGACAAACATGTGGAAACAGCCTGTTTTGACACAGGTTGTCCCTTCTTACCTTCACAAGAAATAAAAACTTGATGCAAAGATCTGAAAGATTTATTGCTGTCAACATAAAAACAAACCGTCTGTGGACATTAAAGGTATGGAGTACCCTTACTCACTCATTTTTAGGTTCAGGACAGAAAATGAGGAGAATGATACTTTGGCTTAAAGTAAGCTCTGATGCCACTTTAGATATACAAGGATAAAGAAACACTGTCACCATGTAAAATGATAGGGTTGACTCCCCATAAGCTTGCAACTCAAGATACCCTTCTTACAGAAGTCAGAGCAATCAGTAGAACCGTTTTCCTTGTTAAGAAGAACAAGTCAGCCAGGTTAACTGGTTCAAATGGAGCGTGTTAGCTTTTCCAACACAAAATCAAGATCGCATGAAGGGGCCACCTATTTTCTTGGAGGCTTCAAACTTTCAAAAACAGTTTGACTCAAGGCTGCTTTGAAAGAGGATCCATGGGCAGAAATGCCAAAACATCCAATAAAGGAACCTTGGTAGAGGAAAGGTCCTAGGATAGTAACGGACAGAAGTGTTGCAAAACAAAAGAATTAGCCCTTTATGGGTTCTGGTTATGTTGTTGGTACCAAATAAAACTCTTTGGTAATATATGGATTTTCTAGTAGCAGGCTTTCGTGGCTGCATTAGTACTTGCTGTACATCTGCAGTAAACAGGTGGTTAAAAAGAACCCACAATCCAGGCAGTCAACTGAAGTCCAAGTCTGGGTGCATCAAACACCACTATCCTGGTGAGAAAAGATACTATCTAATGGAGCTTGTGACACCTGTGCCTGGCCATTTCCAAGAAGAGGGAAAATTACTGTTGCCTGGGCCAGAAGGGAGTCACTACAATGATCCTGGGAAATTCATTCTGAATCTTCAGAAATACCCTCGATATTAGTGGAAACAGAAGCATACTGGGATTTTCCTGCCCAAGGTAAAGAAAAAGGCATCAGTCTTCCTGACCTTGCATGGAGTCCTGGAACAAAAGTCTTGTCAGCTGATTTTCATACAGGTGGTAAATCAGTCTACTAGTGGAATTTTCCAGAGATGGGTCAAATCTTGGAAGACCCCCAATTTCTACTCACGAGGGTTTGCCTTGTTCTGCTCAGCTTATTCTGACAGACTTTAGGTTGCCTGCAGAGTGAGACTGGCCTGTGAAGCTATAATCCAAGCCAACATGGCTAGTCTGCAAAGGGGCCTCAACCTGGATCCCCCTTGCTTGCTGATGCACCATGACTGTGGTATTGTCTAATAACCTGAAGTTCTGAGGACCAAAGATGGTTTAGAAAGTGGAGTGCCTGGACCAGGGCAAGCATCTCCTCAATATTTATGTGCTTCAATCTGTTCTTGGTGTCCCATAACCCCCCACACTTCTATACCCCCATGAAACTGCTGCCTAAGCAAAGTCGGAGACGTTTGTGGTACCAGACTGCCTTGGAGATGGAGGCTTGGATTTAAGGGCATCTGATGTCTCTACCAAATGGTTTCTCTGACAAACCCCCGCAATGAGATTTGAAAAGAAAGTGCATTTCTGCCGAGAAGTACACATGAAGAGCTAGGTGGTATTCACCCATTAACAGAATGCTTTATAATGTGCAACAGTTCTCCAGTGTTCCATCTCCTTTTGGTACACCTTGGGGAAACAGTGGGCATAAGTGGACAGGCTTTGCACTTGACAATGCTGTAATTTATCCTCAGAGTAAACCCCGCAGCCTCAACTTAATTCTGTTGGTTGGCAGATTGAAATGCATTGAACAATGTTTAAAAGCATGCACAGGAATGACAAGGTAGTGTTTACTTTAAGTCTTTGCAATAATTAGAAATATGCACTCTGCAGCTGTACCCAGAAAATCCTTACAATTGCACAAATATTTACTGCTTCACTACTTTAATCAAATGGAAAAAAATATTTACAATTTTACTGCTAACAAATTCTGCTGGCCCAGGATTCTAGTGCAAATTCTCAGAAAAACACCGCATTCAAACAATTCAGTCCCTTACCTGTAACATTTACCCGATCACCAGGCTGCACTTTATCTACCAAGTCATTGTGTGCGAAAAGTACAGTCGTGTGTGGGGTCTGTCCTGCTGGCATGTCTTCTGGAGATTCCTGCAGTTTGACCTGGAAAGAAAAACATGCAAGTATTCAGAATTTCACTTAAAATTCTCTCTTAAGCAAAAGAGAGAAATAAATGTAGGAAGATAGAAACTGAATATTATGCACCTAAAAATAAGTCAGTAATACCATTGCAAAGTTCCCAAGTAACATGAATGCAGTGGTGTTCACCGACAGCTATTTACATCTGAAACCAGCAGCAATAAGATATTAAATATTATACATATGAGCAAGGACCAAGGTCTTCCCCAACCAAACTACAGGATCTTACTAAATCATTCACATTAGCCCAAAAATTTTTGGACAGAGAAATCCATTACTCGATCAGCCTTTCAGTGATTTAGCATCCAATTATTAACCAGTACATATCAATATACATGGCTTACACCAATACTAATATAGATATGATGCAGCTTGTCATTAACTAGCACTCACAGAAATGAGTTCTTTTTTGCCGTCGTCCAACTTAACAGTCAAACAAAAAAAGTACAGTTTTGTACCTACCATAAATGCAGATGTTAGAGTGCTAATACAGCTACAGTAATCACAGATGGGTTCTCTGCCGTCAGGCGGTCCCTCGGTCGTCCGAATTCCAAAGTCTAGGTCCGGCGTCGGTTGTTGTCGCTTTCTTTCCTGACGTCAGTGAGGCAGAGGTATACAAGACACAGCCAACGCCATTTTCTTCAGTCTTTCTTGCCCCAGATGTCAGGTGCCCCCAGAAGGAAGGCAATACATAAATTATATTTATATACATGAAATGCAATATAATCAAAAATCAGTAGTTGCAAGCAAATATACCATAGAAGGATAACCCCATCAGGTTGTATGAAGAGGGGTTAGGCCCTAGGCCTTTACCAAGAGGGGAAGGAGGGAGGGAAAACTGTACTGCAGCTGTATTAGCACTCTAACATCTACATTTATGGTAGGTACAAAACTGTACTATGTTCATCGTGCATACAGCTGCAGTAATCACAGATGGGTAGAATCCCAAAGCTACACACAGGGTGGTAGGCACTAGGTGGAACTGGGATGAGCCAGAATGCCCTGCAACACAGCAGTTGCAAAGCCTGCTCTAGTTTTGGAATATAAAGGCAGGTGGTAGTGTTTTGTGAAGGTATGCACAGAACTCCAAGTGGCTGCCTCCAAAATATCTTTGGTAGGAACTCCTCTGAGGAAGGCTGTAGAGGTAGCTGTGGCCCTGGTGGAGTGGGATCTGATGCCTGTAGGGACAGATTTTCCATGATAGGAGTAACAAAACCGTATGCAGTGGCCTATCCATTTTGAAATAGTCTGTTTGGAAACTGGCTTCCCTTGAGCTCCTACAGCACAAGAGTTGTTCTGATTTCCTGAAAGGCTTTGTTCTGTCCAAATAATAACGTAGCTGTCTATGGATGTCTAAGGAGTGTAGGACCCTTTCCCCTTTGTTTTGAGGATTGGAGTAAAAGGTAGTTAAGTGTATGGCTTGATTTAAAGCTACCCTGGATACCGCTTTAGGCATAAAAGACGGGTTGGTTCGAAGGGAAACCCTATCCTGATGGAAGATGAGAAATGGCTGCACAGCCATGAGGGCTTGTAGTTCCGATACTCTACGAGCTGAGGTAATGGCCAGAAGGAAAGCTGTTTTCCAGGACAAGTACTGCAAATCTGTTGAGGCAGCTGGTTCAAAGGGAGGCAATGTTAATTTTTCTAGAATGTAATTAAGACCCCAGGCTGGTATTGCTTGTTTCCTTGGTGGTCTTATATTCTTAGCCCCTCTGAGGAACTGTCTTAAGACTGGGTGAGAGAATAAGGGTGGATCAGTGTTGAATTCTGCAGAAATGGCTGAGGCATGGATTTTTATGGAGGAAAATGAAAGTCCACTGTTCAGCAGCTCAGCTAGATACTGTAATAACCGAGGCAAATTCAGTTTTTTAGGGTCCTGGCCTTTTTTCTCATTCCAAGAGCAAAACTGTTTCCATTTTGCGGAGTAAGCCTTTCTAGTAGA
This sequence comes from Protopterus annectens, assembly GCF_019279795.1. Taxonomy (NCBI): domain Eukaryota; kingdom Metazoa; phylum Chordata; order Ceratodontiformes; family Protopteridae; genus Protopterus; species Protopterus annectens. Next base: position 898,550,751 of record NC_056731.1, read on the forward strand.
TGGCCTTCTGGCCTCCAAAAGGACATCCTGCACCTCTTTGGGGAGTAGAGTCTGTTGTGGTGTTAAGGAATTTTCCATGCAGCGAGAGAGTGTTTTCAGCTGACTGAAGAGTTTTGTAGCTGTGCTGAGTCAGCAGAAGAGGCATTAGAGGTAGGGGCCAGGGAAGAGTATGTGTTGGGCTCCTCAGTAGTGGGTACCAGTGTTGTCTTGGCCAGTCTGGAGCAATCAGTATCATCTTCGGTCTGTCTGCTCTTGCTTTCAAGGGCACCTTGGGCAGAAGAGGCAGAGGTGGGAAAGCGTAAACTGTCCATGCTGTCCAACTGAATGAAAGGGCGTCCACTCTCCAGGCCTTTGGATGAAAGGTCCTTGAACAAAACCTTTCCAATTGATGATTCCTGTGGGAGGCGAAGAGATCTATGTCTGGCCTCCCCCACGCTTGGATTATCTTTGTAAACACTTGAGGATGCAACTTCCATTCGTGTGATCTGTCATATTTCTGCTTAGATGGTCTGCCAGCGTGTTTTCCAAGCCTGGCAAGTACTGTGCTTGAAGTTCGATTTGCCATTCCAGAGCCAAGTTCCAAAGTGTCATGGCTAGTCTGCACACTGGGTATGAATGTGTTCCTCCTTGTTTGTTTATGTACCACATTACTGTGGTGTTCTGTTCTTATCAATAATTGTCCTGGATGCAGGAGGTCCTTGAAAGCTGTGCATTTATCACTGCTAGCATTTCTTTGATTGATGTGACGGTGCTTTTCCTTTTGGGACCATTTGCCCTGAATGCACCTGTCTGTCATGTGCGCCCCCCAGGCATAATCTGAGGCGTCTGTTGTGATGACTTGATTTGCTTGAGGCTTGCAGAATGGAAGACCTGTGTTTGTTTGACATGCTTGGGCCCACCATAGAAATTCCTTTTGCAAACATGGAATTATTGGTATTATTGTTTCCAAACTGTGGCTGTGTTGAGACCATAGGTTTTTTAGGTACCATTGAAGTTTCCTCATATGCAACTTTGCACATGGGATTAAAAGAATGCAAGATGCCATGAAGCCCAGAGCCTGCAGGATTTTCCTTGCAGTAAGCCTGGTACAATTTGCTAGTGTTCTGAAGTACTGAGTTAGTTGCCCCTGTTTTTCTGGCGTTAGATAGGCCATCTGGGTGTTTGTGTCCAAGTTGGCACCCAGGAAAGTTATTTTCTGAGATGGTGTTAGCCTGGATTTCTCTTTGTTGATTGTGTATCCTAGAGAATTCAGTAACCGTGTTGCATAAGCCAGATGTTCCAGAAGTATGTGTTTGCTGTCCGCTTGGATCAGGTAGTCCTCCAAATAAGGGTAAATTTGTATCCCTTTAAGTCTGCAGTAGGCAATTACTGATGCCAGGCATTTCGTGAATACTCTGGGCGCAGTAGATAAGCCAAAGGGCAATGCAGAGAACTGATAGTGTATTGAACCTGCAAGAAATCTGAGGTATCTTCTGCAGCTTTGTCTGATTGGGACATGCAGGTATGCCTCCTTGAGGTCCAATGTTACCAGCCAAAACTCCTTGCCCAGCATGGGAAGAAGCTGCTGTAATGTGAGCATCTTGAATTTTGGTACGAGTAAGAATGTGTTTAGGATGGATAAGTCCAAAATGGGTCTCCAGTCGGATCCTTTCCTTGGTACCAGGAATAGCCTGGAATAAAAACCTTGACCTTGTTCGTGCGTAGGTACCTCTTGAATAGCTTTCATGTCTACGAGCTTTGAAATTTGTAGTTGTGCCTCTGCCCTTTGATTGTGTGGCAGGTTTGGCATGCCTCTCATTTTTGGGAGTGTGAGAAAATGAAATCTGTAGCCTCTGTTTATAACGTCCAGGATCCATTTGTCTGTTGTGACAATATGCCAAGTTCTTGTAAATAATGCCAGCTTTCCTCCCAAGGGTGCTGCCAGCTGATACTTGTTTGGCATGGAAAGGAGGAAGTCATTGGGTTTGTTTCCTGTATTGTTGTGCACTGTCTTCGCCACCTCTTGGTGCTGGAGTTTGCCATTGCCTGCCTCTATATGATCCTTGTGATTGCCCTCTGCCCCTTGTGCGCCTGTATCTACCTCTTTGGGGCTTGTCCGTGGCTGGAAAGGACCAGTTTTTAGAAGGCCAATTTCTGCTAAAACGTGGTGGTTGAACCTGTAGAAAAGCTTTGTTTGCATAGATTTGGCTTTTTCTTCCATTTTTCGTAGCATCTCCTCAGCATTAGTACCAAATAGCACATCCTTTTGTAAAGGAGCATCTAGTAGTTTAGCTTTCACATGATCAGGCAAGATTTGTTCCCTAAGCCATGCATGTCTACAAATGACTGATCCTGTAACAGCAGCTCTACTTGAGGCCTCTAGGGCATCATAGCCACATTGTAAAAAGTGTGTTTACCCACTTGTTCTGCACTATGCATCATATCCTGCAACTCCTTCAAATCTGGTTGTTCAGGTTGAGACATTTTATTTCTTAATTGTGATAACAGAAACTGCTGATATTTAAGCATATGAAACTGACAATTTAAGGCCCTCATAGCTAGGGTGGCAGAAGTATAAACCTTTCTGAAGGTAGTGGATTCTTAGCAGTAGAGGCCTTCATTCCCTTGGGGCCTTGAGAAATGGTTTCAGGGTCAGCATTATGGCTTTTGTAAAGAAATTGGTGAGAGTTAGGAACTCTGTAGTACCTATCAGGCTTGACTGGGGCAGGAGGCAGGGAATCCGGATTAAGGCAAGCCTCCGAATAAACATCATCAAGTACGTCCAAAACAGGAGGTATCGCCAGAGGTCTGTGTTGAGGTAACAAAAGAAATTCCCTAAGTCTTTTCTTGGAATCAGAAAAGTCTTGGCCTTCCAATGGAAGTGTTCCCTCAAGGTGTGCAAGGTTTCCCCAAAAGAAAAATCCTCAGGAGGAGATACAAAAGGAATGGACTGCTCTGCATCAGAGTCTTCAAATGGGGAGTAAGAGTGTTCCTCTACATCAGAATGTTCTGAAAAAACGGAGGCCTGATCAGAAGAGGGAGAATCTTCCTCCACTCTGGGCCTCTTGTCTGGAGGGGGTTGGGAACCCCTGATAAGAGTAATTAAATCTTCAGCCATTTTAAGCATCTGCTTTTTAGGCATGGGGCCTGGGGATGGGCCCTGTGCAACAGGCCTCTTGGGATGTCTGGCTGATTTGGACTTAGTAAAGGCCTTAATGGAAAAGGAAGATGAAGGTCTAAAGACACCATGGGTGGAAGTGTACCTGTCCACATTAGGAGGCTCAACGCTCACAGTGGCTTCAGTGGTTGTAGTCTGGATCTGGGCCGAGGAACCTGCGGTCTCGGTTACAGAAGACACCGCCAAAGAAGTGTCGTCGGTAGTCAGGGACTGCATAGGCGTCTCGCTCAGAACCGGAACACGTGTAGCCGGTTTTGGCGTGGTGTTGGTGGGGACCGCAGACCTCGCGTGTCGGTCCTTGTCCTTGCGTTGTTTGGTCAAAACGGTAGTCGGAGTCTCCGACGACATTTTATAATCAAAGGCTGTACCAAAAAAGTGTTGGGCGAACTCCGCCCAACGCTTAATAGTGCGTTTATTGAAAGTAGCGCAAAAGCGACAGCCCGAGACGTCGTGGTCTGGGCCTAAACAAGATATGCAAAGGGAATGGAAATCCTTATGCGGTATTTGCTTCCCACAAGAAATACAAATGTTAACTTTTTCTGACATTGGTCTGAGGCAAGAAAAGTTTCCCCAACGGGGTACTTAGCTTTAATGAAGACTTCGGTTTCCAATTTTTCGTAAATTCAGGAGCTGGCCGACCAGCACTTGCGAACTGCTTCTGCTTCGGGCACCGCGCGGCAAAAAAGACTGAAGAAAATGGTGTCGGCTGTGTCTTATATACCCCTGCCTCACTGACATCAGGAAAGAAAGCAACAACAACCGACGCCGGACCTAGACTTTGGAATTCGGCCGACCGAGGGACCGCCTGATGACAGAGAACCCATCTGTGATTACTGCAGCTGTATGCACGATGAACATCTACATCTATTCTCCTGTACTTGGTAAATGCAATCCCACAAAAATGCACCTTAGTCCTGGATTAGCACTTGCATTTTTAATTCTGCTACTGGAATGGTCAGTCAAGTTTGTCTGATTTATTATTAATCCACACAGAGCCCCTTCCAACACACCATATGACATTGCCTTGTAAAAATATACAAATGTACAGCACTTCAGTAACTTGATAGAAGGTATTCAAAGAATCGGGTAACATTTCCAGTCTCTAACTTATTTAATGCAGGACTCTGCATCCTTCTAATCCTTAACTAGATCTTGATGTGCACTTCTAGGAAATTTAGTTTTGAGATTTGAACCCCCCCCTTGACACACAATCTCAATTTATTCTACCAAACACACACTCCCAATTTACTCACCTTTTTGCATGATCCCCAAAACCGGTGTCAAAAGTATTTATTCCACCTTATTTACTGCCAGTTTTAAAATCTGACTCTTGCTCATCCAGAAAGTTATCAAACTGTTTTCCCTAAATAGAGATCTACCCACTCCAATTCTGCCTCCCCCACTCTATCCATACATTCCTTTATCCCAAAGCTCTCAAATATCCTCTGCTAGAAGAAATACTGGGAATAGGATGTCAGCAGACCATGAATGAACAATACATTCACTGCAGTCTCAACTTCCATATGCAACATTCACTGGTGAACCCCAAACTCACACCACTTTGTTCACCCATCTCTGCTACCAGTTTCTGGCCACTGATTCAGTAACTTACGCTTTGTAAAGTCAACTGCACTTCTAACTTCCCAACATCCAGCTGCATTTTTTTTTTTTTTTTTTTTTTTTTTTTACATAAATCAGCCAACTGCTTCCCTGCAGCTGCAATCCTCTGTTCTTCCTTTACCTCTTATCTAGCAAACATTTGTACCATCACCTCTCAATATCAAACCCTTTCCAACATGTCCCTTTAAACACAATATAGCCACCGTCTCCAACTTCAATTTACTTTATGTACATTTATCCAGTTGGACTATCCCGGTCATCAAAAGTAAAATAAAAAAAAAAAAATTAAATAAAAAAAATACTTGTGCCTTCTGGACTCAATGCTTTAGGATGAATTTTATGTACATATATTATGATCAATGTGCACATACCCATATCTATAATTTATTTTGCCCAAACATTTATGCAGTAAGTCGGAATTCTTGTATTTAAAACTAGTAATAAGACCATTATCAAGTTAGACTGACATCACTGCTAACACAGCTGTCAAACATTACCGGGAGAGACGTGCAACAAAATTGCCTTTTGTTTTCAGCACAGTTTCTACAAACATTCTACTCCAACAGCAAAACCAGTGTTGCTAGAGTATATTTACCACAGTTGTAATATCCCAACTGTAAGGTTAAGCCTATTACTTGACTTGGCGCCTCATAATGAGGACCATCATGTGTTTCTAAATCTGGAAACAGGGAGAGAGATCCTTAAATAGTATTCTTATCTACCAGCAGTTACTGTGTGAAACAGGATGCACGTTACAAAAAAGGTAAAGGTATATGGTCATAGGTCTCACTGCCAGGCTCCTCTGTACTGATGAACATGACAGCTGGCTACATTTTAATATACTGATCTCCATGGTTTTCCTAGTTACCATAATGCCCTAGCATTAAAATGTTAGCAGGAGAGAATCTCATACTAGACAGATGGGCTAGTAGATTTTCAATAATAAATACTATTAAAAAAAAAAAAAAAAAAAAAAAAAAAAAAAAAGGATAAGCCCCTTTTATGAATGAACAAATAATTATCCTGCTAAAAGGGATAATATGGTGACAAACAACTGTATGCTACTAAACAGTTAACCTTTCAGGGACCACAGTGGTAGATTAGTTATCTTTCTGTTAACTGGAAAGTTTATATTCCATTAAGGAATATGCTTGACAAGAATTAAATTAGAGGCTAGGGAATACATTACTGTAATAGGTCCTTGACAGTTTGATTTTTGCAGCGGCTTCTGGTAAGAAAACCTATCAGGCTATACTACACAAACACACCCCAAACCACGATTCATAATTGAAACTCAAATCTAAATGTCTGAGAACCGATTTAACTGTTGAGCCAAATTTGGCAGACATACAGTTTTGTAATAACATTTGCATAAAACTTGCCTCTGAACTGTGCAGATTTTCAAAGAATGCAGAGATCTTTGCCTCAGTTTTGGTCTATTCATACAATTTCTGGTTTTCTGGCAAATCACTGAGAATTGAAGTCACCAAATAATAAAACATACAACATATCCTGTTACTCTTAACAGTGTGTCCCTATTTTGGGGTTTTAATCCCCCCCATTTCAGGCATTAACAGGTTGAGCGGTATGGCATAACTGATGACATTTTACCAAATGATCACCATTACCTACCTAAAACAAATGTCTACAGCTGTGGGCTTTCCAAGGTTTGGAAGAGGTTCTGTTTATGGACTTGTCTATGGTTTCACGACTAGTTTAGGAAGGGAGGTGCAGGGGATTTGTCTTCCTGCAAAAATGTGTCTGAAAACGTATTAATTTGGTGTATTTTCCAATACGATGAGTCAATTAACAGAAAAATCAACCAAATGTTTGTTCCACCATTTAGCTTGTTATTTAGAATTCAACCAAATACATTTTTTAACTTAAAAGATGCACATTAGGGAGGTAGCATATGCTATGCATATACAATCACAATGGGAAAATTGCCACTCTCCAAACTAAATATACCACTCCAAGATGTTAATTATGAAAAGTTTACAATATTTCCAAATTTACACTTTTTAAAATCAAATGACTTATGAAATAGTGGAAGTTAAAATCGGCTGAAACTTTAGCAAACATGACAAAAGAATGCTGCCGACACTTGCACTCTAGGTTGTACACCCGGACAGATAATTTTGCAAGCAGGCTTTTTTTTATATTTCTGCAAATGGCAGAAAAACCAGCACTCAAAATGGAACTGCCTGTACATCCATCAGAATTCAAGACTAAATGAACAAAGAGGTGCTGGTAATGCATGGCAAGCGGTTTTATTTTCCAGCTTGGTGAAGTTGGAAAATTTACACAAAAAAAAAAATCTAAAGCTGCTTTATATATTACCGGAATCACTCTGCAACAGAGTTTTTATTTTTTTTAATGAGAATGGCTATACATACTGTAATACTCATAGCTTAAAGTGCTTATGATTTTTTTTTCACTTTTTTTCTTTACGGGAATCAAACATTTTTTCCTCTTGAATGTTCCACTACACATTCAAGGGTCATCAACTTAACCAACCCATGCAGAAATACAAAGGACATAAGTCAACTGCAGCATCAGAGCTTCACTTGCCTGTAGCCTTAACTCTGTGCAGTAAGCAAGTAAACTGCTAACAAGCCAAGTAGTCCAGGGTTAGCTGTACTCTGTGTCCGCTTGTATTCAGTTACAAATACCTATTCTTAATTCTGCTACAAGACCATTCCTAAAGGAACACTAGCACTAGTATACTACACACAAGGGAAGTGCACAAAGCTGAAGAGCACCCTGGCACCCTGACAATTTCCAAACCTTGCATACCATAGTCTCTACTCTACTACCAGAAACAGTAGAAAAAAGTGATACTTTTTGAAAGCAAGCTTATATTTACGTAAACTATGGATGCTTAAGGAAGCATCAATTAAGGGTACACAAGTTGAACTAAAGAAAAATTACTAAATCTACTGGATTCATAAATTATGTTGGATTAAGGCAGCAAAACAAGATCAGCTCGGGAAATACCTGCTTTTAAAACAGATTAAAACCAAAATATAACGCATTTCTACTGGCTATAACCAAGTAGCTTATTACAAAGACCGTCAATGGGACCCATAATAAAAGTCTGGTATTGGTAGGAAGACTACACAAGTCAACAGGAAGGCAAAATAAAAATTTGATAACGTATGAAGCCCAGCAGCTATATTTACTTTGCTGAGCCAGTTAGCACTACAAGCCTTACGCCAGTTTTCAGGTCAGACACTAGGCAGTATATATGAACAGGGCAGGGGTAATTTGATCAAGGCATTGGTGAAATTTCGCTTAATTAGTACTACAGGTCATTTAAAACACCACCACAGCTATCAAGTCAGAGAAATTGAACACGCATTTTTAATTTACTTATCTGGGTGATGTCCAAGTTAAGCCCCTCCCCCAACTCAGTGTCAACACTGAAATACAAATCAATTCTTTAAGCATCAAAAAGACAAACAGGCTACCTGCTGAGCTACTGCCACTGATAAAGATGGGGGTAAAATGCCAGTGGTGGAAAGGCTAGCACCTATACAGCCAAGACCAAGTTCAACTAGTGACCTATACGCTTGCAGGGAAAACACTAAATAAGCAGTACTCTGATCCTAAATGTGTAGGAAAAGAAAGAATCTGCAGATGCACCATTTTGTAGAGAACAGAATTCATTGGGCAGCCACCTTTATTGAAGAGAAAAACAGAATATCATAGAAATCTACTGAGGGAATGCATACATCACAGCACAAGCATAAAACCCAGCAGATAGAGGTAACAATGGTGTTCTCTACATTTTTAAAAGGACAGAATTTCAGAGACCTACATGCAAACAAACAAATTCGCTCCAAAGGGCATTGACCCACCTGGGGTACATCAAAACAACTGCAAGCACATGAAGTAGAAGTAGGAGTGTCAGATTAAATAGCCAAGGGATTTGTGGAGCTGCATCAAATGGACGGGTGTCTTCCTTACCCTTCATAGGTCAGATTTCTCAACTTGGATGCAGACTTTATGTTTAGAACCCCTTACATAAAGCTACCCACACAACTGAGGTCCCCAGGGATCTCCAAACCCATCTGCTATTCAATCTGAACTTGAATGCAATTATGGACAGCCTTTCCAACTGGCTCTATTCCATCAGTTTATGGCTACTCCAGGAACCCTACCACACCCCTGAAGCTGTTGCTGGAGAATGGAGCAATTAAATTCCCTGCCAAGTCAATGGGTTTAAATTGTTAAATAAAGATGATAGGCTCAAATGGTACCAAAACCTTCTGGCCAGCCCATTTAAGTGAGAATGGGTATGAAATAAATTTATCTTTCTTGCTTCTCAGCATGCCACCCTTACTTAGGGCACATATTCTGACTAAGCTCAAGCTATGGCCAGGATCAGGAAGGAGATCCCAGCATGGCACCTCTTAAATCTGGTAACCACAATGCTCATTCCCAAGGTTTGAATCCCTATTGCCCTTAGCCTCCCACTCTGGACCTACAGCAGAATCAAACACCTCTAGCCACCCCCCAGCACACTCATTCCCCCTACCAACAAAGAGGTGGTATAATTTTGAATCAATTTAATTTGACATAAGGGAATAAAATAAGGCAAGCTTTAAAATGCTGGCCAGAACTATGTGCTGCAATCTCCCAACCCATACAATAACCAGAGATGTAGGCAGAGTTACTTGCTTGGCTCATTTGACAAACATGGCTTAAATACATTTTTCTCCTGCTTGACTTTGCACCTCTTAGAGTGCACAGTCTACAGTGTATGGCACACTTACAACCATGCTACAAAAAAGATGCACTACCAGGATGACAATGGGTTTATAATTAACACTTTGCTACACTGAGATTCTCATGCATTTCTTCCACACATCTCACGTGTATACAGCACATGACATCCTAACAATACATCACCACTATGGCTTTTACGAAAGCCAGACTTCTTGCAATCCTTAAACTTCGGGGATCCAAATCTACACAATCTAATGGAAGGGTGCACCCTCCTCCCCCAAGGCAGATCTGGTGAAATGTAGGAGAAAATGCATAAAAAAACAACCTCAGGAACCTTTGGACTACTTCACTTAGATATTACATTTAATTGTAATGACTTAAACTCCAAAACAGTCTTTAGTGCCAAAATGTCAGCAGTATTAAAGATATACAGGAGGCATGGCTTGTTTCACTTCTCCACTCCCCCAGAGAATGACACACCCCAGGGATAGCAGGAGCAGAAATACACCCCTCCAGAAACATATTGAAAAGTGGTTCCTAGACAGATGAAAAGTACAGTTGTGTACACTTACCATAAATGTAGGTGTGAAAGTGTATTCACTGTTGCAGTCATTACATTTGGGTTATCTGCTTGCAGGTAGCCCTCAGTCGGCCTGATTAAATAAAGTATTGGGTCCTGCGTCGGTTCCAGTCTCTTCTTCCGTGACGTCAGGTCATCAGGGGTATAAAACATGCAGCAGACGTCATTACATCAGTTTTTCTTGCCCCAGATATCAGGTGCCCCCCTAATGGGAAGCAATTAAAATCTATAAATATACAAGGTTATACCTCAAACAAAAAAGAAAATACACCAAAAAGCTTTTAAAAATTGAAAAGGAGAGAAAAGGTATAGCCAAACTAAGTCAGGGGGCTGGAGGGAGGGTATCCAGGACTGCAACAGTGAATGCACTCTAACATCTACATTTATGGTAAGTGTACACAACTGTACTATGTTCGTGTTTCACTGTTGCAGTCATTACATTTACGTAGATTCCCAAAGCTAAGGATGGGAGGAGGAATTTAGATAGCATTAGGACCAGCTATAAGGCCCTGCAAAAATGCAGTGGCAAAGCCAGCTCTGGATTTAGAGAAAGCTGGGAAATGGTAATGCTTGGTGAAAGTATGTACAGAACTCCAGGTAGCAGCTTCTAGGATGTCCCTGGTAACGTATGCCTCAGAGAAAGAGCTGTAGAGGTAGATGCAGCCCTGGTTGAGTGGGATCTGATCCCCTGTGGGATAGGTTTTCCATGGTGCTTATAGCAGAAGTGAATGTAATGGCCTATCCATTTGGAGATAGTTCGCTTGTCCCTACAGCAAATGCCACCAGCAGTTGTTCAGATTTCCTTTGAGGTTTAGACCTGTCCAAGTAGAATCTAAGTTGTCTGTGCACATCTAAGGAGTGCAGTATCAGTTTCCCTTTGTTCTATGGATTAGGAAAGAAGGTAAGCAAATGAATGGACTGATTAAAAGCCACACTGGATACCACCTTTGGCATGAAAGAGGGATTGGTCCTGAGGGACACCCTGTCCGCATGAAAGATGATGAAAGGATCCACTACCATAAGGGCCTGTAATTCAGATACCCTTCTTGCTGAAGTGATGTCTAAAAGGGAAGCAGTTTTCCAAGAAATGAATTTTTAAATCTGCAGTAGCAGCTGGCTCGAAAGGAGGAAGAGTGAGTTTCTCCAATACAAAGTTAAGGTCCCAGGTTGAAGGTGGAGCTCTCCTGGGTGGTCTTAAATTTTTGGCCCCTCTGAGGAACCACTTGGGCAGTGGAAGACAGAAGAGTGGATGTGCGGTGTTATAATGAGCGGAGGTGTGATTTTTTATTGACGAAAAAGACAGGCCCTTGTGAAGCATCTGAGTTAAGTATTGTAAAATCGGTGGTAAATTGGGCACTGCTGTGCTCATCCCTTGAGATGAGCTTCAGGCACAGAATCTTTTCCATTTTTTAGCATAAGAATTTCTAGTACTAGGCCTCCTTGCCTCTAAAATGACATCCGTCATTGGTTTACTGAGGGATGGTAAAGGAGAGCTTAGGTAATTAGCCAGGCTGCTAGGTTCCGTGTTTGAAGCTGAGGCTGCAGAATCTGGTTCTCCTGCAGAGACAGCAGGGTAGGAGTCGGAGGCAGGTGCCAACAATGACACTGCGCAGGAAGGGGTACCAGTGTTGGCGTGGCCAGGCTGGTGCAATCAAAATCATCCTTGGTTTGTCTTGTTTGATCTTTAATAGTACTTTGGAGAGCAGAGAAGGAAAGGCATAAACTGGATAAGCTTGGAAGGTGTATGCTCTGTCCTTAAGCTGGAAAACCTGTCTGTGGGAAGTCCTTGCACAAATTTTTTCCAATTGATAGTTCTGGTGGGAGGCAAACAGGTCTATATCTGGCTCCTCCATTTGCTTGTCAACATGTTGAAAATCCTTGGTTCTAGTTTCCACTCGTGTGGCTCCATGAGGGTTCTGCTTAGTCCATCTGCCAGTGTATTTAGTTTTCCTGGCAGGAATTGAGCTTGTAGATGTATTTGGTAGCTCAAGGCTGTGTTCCACAATGCCATGGCTAGTCTGTAGAGGGGGCAAGAATGTGTACCCCCCCTGCTTGTTTATGTAGTACATAACAGTGGAGTTGTCCGTCTTTACCATCAATTGTCCTGGAAGAATGTGGTCCTTGAAGGCTGTTAGAGCATTCTGTACAGCTAACATTTCTTTATGATTGATGTAAACGTGCATTTGAATTGGGTTCCATTTGCCCTGAATGCACTTCCTGCCAGGTGCACCCCCCCCCCCCATGCATAGTCTGATGAGTCTATTGTTAGGGTTTGGGCAGCAGGGGGTAGTGTGTATGGTAGTCCCTTGTTTTGGTGGCAGGCCTCTGCCCACCAAAGGAACTCTAGGCATAGACAAGGAACGATAGGAATCATTGCTTCTAGATCCTGAGAATGTTGACACCATATGCTTTTTAGATACCATTGTAGTTTCCTCATATGCAGTCTTGCATATGGAATTAGAAGAATGCAGGAGGCCATGAACCCCAAGCCTTGTAGTATCTGCCTTGCAGATAGCAGGGTTTTTGTGACCACTTGTTTTGAAGTAGGTTGTCAAGTGAATTAGTTTCTCTGGTGTGAGGAAAGCCATCTGGGAAGTTGTTTTCAAGCTTGCTCCCAGGAACATCATTTGTTGACAGGGTACCAGGTGTGATTTCTTTTCGTTTATGGTGTACCCCAGACAAGTTAGCCCCCTCTGTAAAAAAAGCCAGAGGATTCAAAAGTATGTCCTGGTTTTCTGCCTGAACTAGACAATCGTCCAGGTATTGGTATATCTGAATATTTCTTTGCCTGCAAAATGCAATGACTGGAGCTAGGCACTTTGTGAATACCCTGGGTGCAATAGATAAGCCAAAGGGCAGTGCAAAGAACTGATAGTGTGTGTAGCCTGCTTTGAAGCATAGGTATCTTCTGCAATACCCAGATTGGGATGTGCAGGTATGCTTCCTTTAAATTTAGTGTTGCCAACCAGGCATCTTTGCTTAGCATAGGAAGCAACTGGTGAAGAGTCAGCATCGTGAATTCTAGAATCAACAAAAAGGTGTTTAGAGTAGGCAGGTCCAGGATAGGATGCCATGAATCGTCTTTTCTGGGTACCAGGAAAAATCTCCAGTAGAAATATTGTCCCTTTTTCTCTTCCGGTACCAACTGAATATCCCCTATGCTTAAAAGAGAGTACACTTGCTTTTGAGCCTCTGACCACTGCTTTGGAGGTAGATCCGGCCAACCGCTTGGAGATGGTGACGTGTGGAAGTTAAATCTGTATCCTTGGGAGACCATATTTAAAACCCATTTGTCCTGGGTAATGAGTCCACAGTTCTTTGCATGAAGTACAATCCCCCCCCCCCCCCCCAACGGGGCAGTCAGCTGAGTAGTCCTTGAAAGTTTTAAAAACAAGTCATTGAGACAGTTTAATATAGGGAGGAGTTTTATTACTCTCAAATTTGGAAGTGGAGGCCCCCCACTGCTTAGTCCTGTGCGTCCCCTGGGACTGAAGCCTGAGTGCTCTGCTGGATCTGGGTTTGGACTGAAGGTCTGGAAGAGGCAGGAAAGGACAAATTCTTAAAGGCCAATGCCTACTAAATCTTGGAGGTTGTACTTGTAAAAAAAAAAAAATCTGTAACAGTTTGCATAGATTTAGCTTTTTCCTCCATCTTTTTTAAGAACTTCTTCTGCCTTGTTGCCAAACAGGTGGCCCTGATTTAAGGGAGCACCCAGTAATTTCGCTTTAACAATCTGGCAAGGATTGCTCCTTAAGCCAAGTATGCCTTCCATAGGTTCATAGGTAGGTACTAGGCTATCTGCCCAAAGGCATTTATAAGCCTAGTCAGAATGTGTTGGCTTTCGCCGTCCCCTTAGATTAGTTCTCTGTGCCTCTGTCCAGCAGAGCCACTGATGTGATCCCCGGGGTAAACAGTTTCCCATCCACTCATCAAGTTTCTCTTGAAGAGTGTTACCGAGAAGCTCTGCCTAATGTAGATTGGAATCTTGTTCGAAGTACAGTCCCAGTTACTGCAGCCCTGCAAGATGCCTCCAGTGAATCAAAACCACATTGCAATGTTTACCAACTTGTTCAGCAGAATGCATAAAAATCCTGTAAATCCTTATTTTCAGCACAATCAGGAGTCATAATTTTCGGTTTAAGCAATCCAATAATATGCAGCTGATACCTTAACATATGAAACTGGCAATAAGGCCCAAATGGCCAAAGTTGCACAAGTGTATACCTTCTTACCCTATCTATCCAGCGTCCTGGAGTCACTATCAGAGGGGGTAGGATTTTTTGGCAGTAGTAGCTTTAATGCCCTTGGGTCCCTGTGAAATGGTTTCAGGATCCGCAGTAGGATTTTTGAAAAGGAACTTGTGAGAGTCAGGAACCCTGCAATATCTATCAGGTTTTCTGGAAACGGGAGGTGAAGAGTAAGGGGCCATGCTAGATTTTGAAAAGGCATCAACAATGTCCAGTACAGAAGGTATAGCTAAAGCCCTGTGCTGGGGCATGAGTAAGAAATCCCCAAGCCTCTTTTTAGAATCACAAAAATCCTGACTTTCCCAACGAAAAAAGCTCCCTGAGAGTATGCAAGGTTTCACCAAAAGAGAAATCCTCGGGGGGGGGGGTTCAGCTGAGGGAAGAGTCCTCAGCATCAGAATCCTCATAGGTAGATAAGGGTAAATCCTGGTCAGAGGAAACAAATTTCAGAATCCTGGTCAGAAGTATCATAAACAAACTCAGTCCTAAGTCTCAGAGAGGGAAGACTGGCTTCCCCTGATTAAAGTAATAAGGTCTTCAGTCATTCTTATCATTTGTTCTTTAGGCAAAGGCTTGATCATGCAGTCTGGGCGTCAGTTTTCTAGGCATGATTCGAGTTTTAGGCCTTGAAGAAAATGAAGCCAGTTTAATATGCAAGTCAGGCTTGAATACACCCTCAGAAGCCGGTGCCTGCAAAGCGGCTCCAGACCCATCCAAGGTAGCGACATCCGCAGGTTCCACAGATGAAGCATCTCGCAGCATACTGGACTCCGAATGGGTCTCAGTAGAGGCCTGGGAATCTGAAGTAGCGGGTATCAGGGGCTGCGAAAGCACCTCATGGAGTACTGGTGAATTGGGCGGCCTGTCTTTATCTTTGCATTTCTTCAGAATGTCAGTAGTCGGATAGCTTACCGAAGACATATCAGGATAATTGAATCTAGCACCAAAAAATTTAGAAGCGCAAATATACTGATGACGGATAGTTCGTGGTTTAAATAAGGCACAAAACCGACAGCGAGATACGTCGTGGTCATGGCCTAGGCAAGGAATACAGTACGAATGAAAATCTTTGAGGTATTTGCTTTCCACAAAAAATGCAATTATTTACTTTTACTGACGGTGGTTTAGAGCAAGGAAAAAAAAAAAAAGTTTCCAATGGGGTACTTGGCTTTTAGTTGAAGACTTTGGTTCTGAAACCTGAAAACTAAATTTCAGGAGTCGGCCGACCGGCACTTGCGAACTGTTTCTGCTTCGGGCACCGCACGGCAAGAGACTGATGTAAGGATGTCTGCTGCATGTTTTATATCCCTGACGTCACAGAAGAAGAAACAGCAACCGATGCAGGACCCAAGACATTGTTGATCAGGCCAACTGAGGGCTACCTGAAAGCAGATAACTCAAATGTAATGACTGCAACAGTGAAACACGAAGAACATCTCAGATAGCACTCATCTTCTACACCAAATGTCTGAACCTGCGGTTCCTCTCTTACTGAGCAGGATTACTATCGCAATAACACATCAGTAGGGTAAAACTAACTGGTGTCACAGTGGTCTAATCCCACCTCATTGTCCCCATTAGTGGGTGAACAATCCAATGCTTGGCAAATTCTGCTTCACAATGATAGGAAGAGATGACAGTGAAGGATGAGAGACATATCGCTATGAACACTTGGCCGCCACAAGCCAGTTATCCCTGTGTTAAACTTTTGACACCTCCTGCTTAAAACTCAAAAGCCAGAAGGATGAGGCCCCACTTTCATGGTCTGTATTCAAAGTGAAAAATCAAGATAAAGCGAGCTTTTGCCCTTCTGCTCCATGGGAGGTTTCAATCCTCCCTTAGCTCGCCTTACTCTGACAGGTGCACCGCCCCAGTCAAACTCCTCACCCGACAGTCCCCTGCTAACCAATAAATACAAGAGTATAATGAAAAATATCTAGCTCCTGAGGCCAGTCTAGTTTAAAAAACACCAAACTTCCATTAGGATCCAGCAGAACACATCTAGGTGGAAACACATCTGATGAAGCAAGTTACAGAATATATGGGAATCATGCTTCTATCATTGAAAGACATCTGGCCAACTACTATCCGATCGAGCAGAGTTGGTCAAGATGGCAACATCTTACATGAAGGATTTTGGGCCAGGTCTCAAAAGATTATGAACATTAAACAGAGCTAAATCAAATCAGATATGATGTCTGACTAGCCTTTTGCATGCACCATTGCATTTCTCAGGGAGCATGCCCAAAAGTTATACATTGGTAGATGCTACACAGACCTCTACAAAGACACCCTCCCCAAAAAGCAATCAAGAAATATGAAACTCAGCAGGCAGTGCACAACAATATATATGCCAAGAGAGGTTTCCTCAAGGGAAGTTTTTCTGCATGCAATTCAGTCAGAACATAGCCCAAAAAATAAGTGAATACCTCTCTTCCTAATACCCATACACAACAAGAAAGAATTAAAACATGCAAAGGTATATACCACCCTTTATGCCACAGAAATGGTGATTTTCATGGGAAAGGTCACCTAGCCCCAGCAGAGAGAAATCTTACTCAGATCACAGAAGAGACAGACATCTTAACTCAATCAGTGTTAAGAGTTAAAAGATTATGACTGCAATGATCAACCACACAAAGAATTGAGGTTAACATACAACACATCTACTAAACAAATCTGTAATACTCTAGAAGCCCAGGTGTCAATCAGAAGCTGGGCAACTACCTCCCTTATCCCTCAAGGCACAGTTGGCTCAAAAAAGGTGTTCAAGCCTCCCAACCTCCTTCAAGACAAAAACTAGTCTCTCTCATGGTCTCCAGGTGCATATATTGTCACCACACCCTCAGAATCACCACAAAACTAAATCTGCTAGTATACAGCCTTTTTTTTAAATACCCATAACTGCATCATTCACAGGATTAACAACACTGTCACTATGCAAATACAAACTAAACTGAAGATACAGACGCCCAGAAAGGGGGTATATATATAAAAAAAAAAAAAAAAAAACAACAGTGAATACAAAGGATATGACTACCAGTGGCAATTAAGTTAAACATCTGCAAGCTGGAAACTTACCATCTGTTTGTCAGAGAACATAGAGCGATTGTGGATTAATGCCATACTGTGAGTAGTATTGCAATTTTTACACACAGATGGCTCAGCAATACGCCCACGGTCAATCTCCACTCGAGTAGTGAAGGCACATACTTGACATTTGAACATAGCTTCCTGCATTTCAGGAATCAACTGTGAGGTTCTGATGACCATGCCACTCACTGTAAGGAGCTGATCTATGTCTGTAAGGAGAGAAGACAAATGACCATTAAGGAAACTACGTACAGCACACACAACGTTACTGCTGAAAGAAAATGCAGATGTATTAGGAACTTAACAGAACTACAGACACAAGACCATATTCACCATTTCACTCGAAGCCTGGATTAGGAAACCCAATGTCCAGCCCAGCTTCAAGAACTCTACCTTCCCACACCTGGCTTAAACACTCCTCCATATAGCAAAAAAGAGTAGAGTATCAAACACAATTTTCAGAGTCTTGCCCTAACTGGACAATGAGACTTCTATACAACCACTAGAGAGTAGGTAGACCTGGGAGAGGTGTAAATCAGTAAACAGTGCCCCAATGAGAGAGACCGGGGAGAGTGGTGATGGTAGGGAAAATAGGGTACTCAACCAAACCCCAGATTGCTCCAAATAGAGATGGTGAGAAGGGATAAGGGTTGCAACAGCAGATACACTCCAACATCTTACAGGTTCATAGGTTGGTACTAGGCTACTGGCCCCAGGGCCTATACAAGCCTAGCCATAACAATTTCCTGGCTATTTCTTTCCACAGTATTTACTTCCCTGGACCTCTGTCTAGCAGGGCGACCAATGTGATCCCTGGGGTGAATTTCCCCATCTCCCATCCAATCAAGGTTCCATTTGAAGAGGATCAAAGAGGCAATCTGCTCAACATGTATGGGCAGTCTATTCCAGAGTCCAGGGAGTCTCTGGGTCAGGAACCTATCCCTCCAGCATACTTTGTTCATTGTGATGACAAAAGTTTACATCCCTGGAGCGTGATGACAAGGTTTATATCCCTGGAGCATGTCACTGAGGGATTTGGATTTAAGTGTAGCATGTCCAACAGCTCTGGGCTTGACATGGACTTTTACATTAAGCAGAGATCGCCTCTGAGTAGACTATATGCAGCAGAGTATAGGTGGAGCTTTTTTTTTTTTTTTTTTTTTTTTTTTTAGACTGTCAGCATAGGGCATCTGCTTTAGGCTGGTGATTCTTTTAGTGAGGTAAGTGAGGTATTTCTGCAGCCTTTCCAGTTGTTGCAGATGACTTGAGAGGTACATACCAAATGGGGCATTGTATTCTATAATGGGTCTAATTAGGGAGGAGTACACTGGGACAATGACATCCTTTTTTCTGGATGAAAAGCCCTTAGAGATGAGGTGTGCCACACAGAAGGATTTCCTGACTGTTGTGGTGATGTGGTTATTGAAGGTGAGACCACTGTCCACCTGAGTCCCCAAGTCTCTTACCACACTTTTGGTGTTTAGTGTACTGCCACCTATGTGGTAATTCACGGGTACATGTTTTTTTTCCCCAAAGGGGATAAACTATACATTTCTTGGCATTGAGCTTGAGCCCATGGCTATGGCATCAAGCATCTGTTTCTGTAAGGCCCTTGTAGAATATCCACATTTGGGGATTCAATAATGGCTCCCAGTTTGTAGTCATCTCCAAACTTAGTTAAACAGAGTTCCTTAGTGTTGGGCCTGTACTTCAGAGTAGATGCCAAACAAGAGCAGTCCCAGGACTGAACCCTGAGGTACTCCACTTGTCTGGAGCTGGATTTGGAGTCTACTTTTACAGTGTGGGTTCTGTCAGTAAGCCAGTTGGCAACCCATTGAGTGATAGAGATTAAGGCCCAGCTTAGTAAGTTTCTCTATGATTCCAGAGTGGGGGAGAGTTTCGAAAGCCTTGGCGAGGTCCAGATAGGCTGTGTGGACCACCTTACCCTTGTCCGTGGCTCTGGAGACAAATTCAAAGAAGTCAATCAGGTTCAGGAGACATGATCGGCCCTTCACAAACCCAAACTGCGTGGGGTCCAGTGTTTGAAGGTTGCCAATGTCTTTGTTTATAAAAGTTTTATAATACATTCCATGGCCTTTCAGATCAGGCTTGTCACACTGATGGGGCAGTAGTTTCCAGGATCCAAGGTTGATCCACCGTTGTGGAGTGGGATAAATGCAGCTGTGTGCCACTCAGTGGGCACGAAGCCTGAGGTGAGGCTATGATTAAACATGACAATTAGGTGAGATGCCAGTTCATTTTGTAGTTCATGTAGTACACAGCCTGGGATGTCATCTGGTCCCATGGATGCTGTATTCTTAGCTTTGGAGAGTGCGTTTACCTGTGTGGCCATTATTACCCGAATTTTACAAATCTTTCAGTACTGAGATGGACCTTTTAAAGGGTGAGAGGGGGTGAAGTTTGAACTGAATCAGTCTGCCAGGATATTGGCAATATTCTTGGGATCAGTATATTTAATGCCATTCTGTTGTAGCTCAGAGCAGACCTGAACATTGCCATAGCTATAGAATGCTTTGTGGATGTCTTTGGAATCTTTGGCAATTTTTTTTCGTAAGTAGCTTTGGAGAATTTTATGAGGAATCTCAGCCTCTTGCGGAGGTTGGTAAGGGAGATTTTGCATCCTGGGATTTTCCTCTTTTCTGCAACTGTTTCTTCCTTTTGTTGTAAAGTTTGTTTATGGCAAGAGACCACCAGATTGGCTTCCTTTTAAAAAAAAAAAAAAAAAGAGGAGAGCATCTTGGTTCTATTGGGGATGGGACAATTCATGCACAAGTGGATGTGCTCGTACAGTGCCTTAGTGTAGGATTCAGTTGAACTTTCAGTTCCCATCTGCATGGGTGTCATGAAGTTTGTCACTTCTGACTTGAGTAGCATGAAGTTGGCTTTGGAGAAGTTTTTTTACGGAGGTTTCCTTACTGGGGGTGGGATGTGGAGGTCAATACAATTATAGTAATATAATCACAGCAGTAGTACATTCACTGTAATATTAGTTGCTGCAGCTAGGATATATGGGAAAATGCCCAAAGCTCAAGGACCAAGGGATCGCTGACTTTAAGACTTTGAAGTCATAAGATCCTGAAAGTAGTTCATGGAAACCCAGCCCTGACCCTAAATGCAAAACAGAAGCTGTAGGTGAAGACTAAAAAAATGGTAACTGCTTCTCTAAGGGACCGGTGTTTGCGTAAACCAAGTCCATGTTGGCTACAGTAGTTAGTGGAATGGACTTTAAACCTGGTCAGGGACAGCTTTGGCATGGAAGAAATAAGCAAACCGATACAATGAGAATTTAAATATACAGTCTGCTTGTTTAAAGCTTCCCCCTGCCCCTTACAAAGTAGGCCAGCAGTTTCCAGTCCAGCTCTGAGAAAAATCAGAAATAGTTCTTTGCATTTAAGAGCTTGTAATTCCCAAAATCCTTCTTGCAAAATTAATAACTACCAAAAAAGGTGGTCTTTTGATAAAGGTATAGCAGCTCATTGAGAGGCAGTGCAAGTCCCCCCCCCCCCCACCAAGGACAAAGTTGAGGTTCCATGATAGAGTAATATCCCATTTTGGTTGTCTGAGGTACACCACCACCAGACCAGGTTTAAAATTTTGTCTAGACCCTGTAAAAACATCATCTTTCTAGGTATCAGCAGCTGAGAGTCCACCTCCAGAAAAAACACTCAGGGACACCAGATGGTATGATAGCCCTGAAGGACACCAGAGAGGCAACCACTCATGCTGCAAGGCAAGGGGCAGGGTGCATGAAGGAACTTCCCTTGTGGAAGTGAAGGGTCATACTTGGCCAGATAGGACGGGGGACGGACCCTGCAAACCACCGAGATAGTTATCTATATGCCTACTCCTTCTGGTCAACTAAACTTGAGATGTTTAACTGGGTTGACTGACCAGGAAGGGTACAATTGTTGACAGACTGAGGGGAGGACAAGGGGGCAAAGGGTTTTAAAAAGTTCCACCAAACTCTTAACTCACATCTGGTTTCCCCTTATCCAGCAAGACCTAGCAATATTAAGAAACTGTTGAAAGAGCTCTATGCACTAGCAAAACCCACAGCGCAACTCCTTAACAGAGCATGAGAAGAAAGGACTTCACTCAAGTGGATCATATTCTTCCTCTTAAAGGCAAAGATGTACTGTACAATTCGCAGAGGTCATTTACCTTGATGATATGAAACCATAATCCAATATAAATATTTCCTCAAACTTGCCTTTCTACCTCATAAGGGAGAATTCAAGAGGAAGTATTTTAAATGGGAGACTCCAGAAGTGTCAGACAGAAAAAGTTCTTGGATAAACTGGGCCTACATTAACCTAATCTCACTTCTGGAAGCCTAGCATTTGTGGCCTTTAAAAGACATCTTTGTAGCAGTTTCACTGAAACCAGACTTGCAACCTTCCACTTCAGTAATCCCAAAAGGTTATGAAAGATCCAACAGACTTCATTACCTGGGGTAAGAATCCAATGACAATCTTAGCTTATCCATCGAAGCATCAAAAAAAATAAATAAAATACAGCCAACTCTAAGTTACACAATCATCCTAAAATACACAACTGAAGTTTTGAAAAGGTGACAAATGTCACAAATGCCCACAGAGCCATTAACTGTCAAATCCCATGGGACAAATACCAGGGAGAGATTCTGAAACCAATGGAGGGAGCTTGCCTAGTGAGAGTATAGTTGAGACCTTTAACATTCAAGTCTCTAGGTTGAGCCACATTGCACAGGTGGTGGGTAAATTCATATACATGTTTATTTCATAGACTACTACTAGGGTAACTGCCCTTATGAGTCATTTTAAGCATAGACAATTATCCCATTTCAGAATCAAACTCTGCACCTTGTGTTTGTAAGGCAAGCACATTAACTATTATGCCACACCTAAACAAAATGCGGGTATGATGTGGTAGATGCAGCATGCAAGTCAGAAGCTACAGTTAGTTAAGACATGCTTTAAGAATATATATCCAAAGAATGCAAACAGTTCCAATAGATGTGAAACAGCAGCTGTTAAATCCATCCTTGAGAGATTTAATCTCATTTGGTCCTTTCACACACGAACTTTGGAACAGGAAAGACTGAATACTATCAACATGGATTTATTCTGCTATATGAGAGACAATGGCCCTTATACCACCACTAGACCAGGAGGAGATGGCAGGAAAGCATAAGACAGCTTTTGAAATATAATAGTCAAAGAAACAGAATAAGAAAAGGAGGTCTGCTGGCAAATTTCATAGGGCTCACTGGCTACAAGCCTTCTTCCTCTCTGTTGCACTATTAATAGACTCTTCAGGCTGGACAGCCATTGGAGAAGAATATAAAAAAAAAAAAAGAGGAGATTAGGGCTACTTCAATCATCCCAGATGTCACTTTAGGCTAAAAATAGATTTAAGACATCTGCCCTTTCACGGGGATACTCAATTCCATAAGGAAAGAAACTGACCTTCCCTCTCCTGTGTATTCTGCTGGTCAGGCAAGCAAACGAAAAGAACGTCCTTCCAAACAAACATTAAGAGTACCATTCCAGATTACTCCCAGTTCCAAAGTTAGACAGCTACGGAAACATATTCTGAACATCTAAAGCCTAAACTCAAGCTTCCAAAGCTAAACATTGCTTAACTTGCAGTCCTACTTCCCCTCAAGGTCCAGAGCTTTCAGAAGCACTGCAGTACAAGGATGCCTACTTAAATGCCAGTAGGCCAGAACAGATTTGTTAGGTTCAGAACAGGGGAGTACACCAATTTACCTCGTTACCTTTCGGTCACTCTTCTGTTCTCATGGTTTTCATGAAACATCTTGCTCCAGAAATGAATTTCCCAAAAACAATTGGCATTCAAATATGTACATACCTAAAAACTGCCTTCTGCAAACCAAGTTTAAAGAGGATCTGCAGGACAAGGTCCAGTATACTTTTAAATATGTCTACCTTTAAGTCCAGTACAATACATAGGACATGCAAAGTTCTTCTCGGAGTCAAAGCTGACAAAGTGCTGAACAGGGCCTTCTAACCAACTAATAAATTCACATTCCAAGGAGATGCTTTCTTCAAAAACTGGACAGAACAGCAATCACAGCAAATGTATTCCTCCCATCCCTAGGTTACACAACACCCACTATTTTCACGGTTTCCCCAACAAGGTTACATATGCAAAAGATCCTTCATAACTCCTGCAAATTTTTTTTTGACCTGCCATGTATATGGAGTGTTTGCCTGGTGGGCTTCCCAAACCACAGTATGGGGTGCCTTTTTCAGTTACTCATGTTACCCAGCCCTGTCAAGAGAAGTACCAAATAGCTTGGGGTGCACAAAAATGTAATCACAAGGTGTGGAGTCAATGGACTCAAAACAGAGGAAACACCATATCAATGTCCAAGAAATATTAATGGTGGCCCTGCCTCCGAAGGTATTCAGAGATTCAAAAACAAGGAGTCCCTCACCTGAACCAAGACAATGGTCACGAGGGACAAAAGTAGGAACACATGCCTTTTGCAGTCAAGCCATGCAAACTAGCATTGATTGTCAGGGTCTCCTACATTCACTTCAGAAACCACAGCAGTGTTAGGAAAGTTACAATTGTAATTACTCAAATTGCTTTCATCATTACACTTAAAGTATCAACTAAAATTACTCTTTAAAACACAATGGCTATGCCCAAGCATTAACCCAGATTAACATCAACTGTACAGTATTATTGTTTTTTCCCCCCTCCCCACAACCACCTAGTGGGATTACATAGACTCCTCTACTCTAAATTTTTAGTCTTCTCTTTTCTGTGAACCTATAGTACATACATTGGAACCTTACCCCTGCTCCAGGCACTTGTATTTTCAGTTTTGTATGTATGCCAACTATGTTATAAGAGTGTAAAATTCTGAACAAACTTAGTTTGTATCTTTCTCTTTCCTACTCTTCTACAAGTCAAATGTCAAACTAAACCACAGATATGTGCTTCTAGAACTACTATATTGCTAAAACTTGCACACATGATTTTTTTGTATGTTAGTTTCGACAATGTTAGACTACAGCAATAATGTATTTAATGTTTTAGTTTAAATGGACATGTATCCAGTTAGACTAGCCCAGTCAAAAAATGTAAAATAAACAAATGTTCCTTTTTGTAGTATTGGCATTTGAGACTTCTGCAGAAGGCCCAACTTGCACAACTTTTCACCCTCCACCCCTTCTGGCTGGGAGGACATCAACCACAAGTATGCTGTCATGCTGGTGAAAAGAGCATCTATCCACACCCTCTAGTTCCTTCTTCCCACTATCAGGTATGGGATGATACAAGAGCAGGACACACCCTAAGAGGTCTACAAGTAAGGGGTGGGATAGAGAAAATACTAGTACAATGAAGTCACTCAGACATCTATAATGCAAGTTCCTAACACAAATCTATGTTCACAGCTGTAATGGGTGGCAACATCTGGGAAGACTTCTATTGCTTATAGATCAGAAGATTGCCGAGCTTCAGAAGTTGTCTGTAGAAAACTCTGTAGCACGACTGTGGGGACTCCTGCCTAGCTGCAGAGGTAAATTTAAGAGTTATAAAACTTAGAGAAGTGCAGACAGATGACCAGATAACTGCTTTTAAAATGGCCATGCTGCTGAACTCCCAACTGAAAGCAATGTCGGCATCGCTGGCTCTTATGGAGTGGATGCCTACATACGCTGGTTAAGCCTGGTCACAGAAAAAAAAGAGCAAAGGGAGGCACTGAGCCTCAACTTTACAGATGACATGTGCATAGACTGTCCCGATTTCTTTAACCTTTGCAAAGGCTAGGGGAGACTTGCCAGATATCCTTCCATCTCAAGTTCCTTCAAGGTACAATTTCAGTTGCTTATGCCCTTTTATAGTGCAAGACCTTTTCCCCACAGAAAAGAACACAACACAAGGAGGGTTAAATGGCCTGATTTAGAAAGATGTCTGTTCACAAAATCACATCTTCATGTGAAGAGTGGGGTGTGGAGTGCTAACCCTGTCTATGTAAAAGGTAAAAAGGTGCATTTGAGAAAGGACCTGAAGTTTTAATTTCATTCCAAAATATTTACTTACTTTAATGCAAGCATTTGACAGATGCAGCAGCTGCTGGTCCAAGAGATGGCAAGTTAAAACTTCTAAACACATAGCGGAGGTCCCACTGAAGAAAGAATCTTCAAAAGCCTCGGATGGAAGACCACCTTAAGGAATCATTTTACTGGCAACAGTAAAGAGTGGGAATCCCAAACTATGTACACTACTACTGCAGTATATGTACCTTTGCATAGGCATAAGACTAATGTTCTACTCAAAGTGACTGCCTAGATGTTTTCCGAAGGAAGGATGCAAGACTCTCCCAAGGTCATGCTCACCTCCTGGATCAAGTATCATGCTTCCATGGCCCAACATGAACAAGATGTTATGACAGTTACAACCTGCCTGTCGATGTACCACAATTGTTGCCTTGTCTGCGAGGATATGCAGTGTCCCTGAATGCCAGGTCTCTGAAGATTTTCATGACAAAAATTACCCAGTCATCCCAATACTGACATGCTTCTTTCTAAGAGTTTTACACTAGGTCTCTTGAATCCTCAGTTTCCTTCAATAGGAATCCAGGCTACATCACAAGTCAGTGGCAACTATCGGAGTGTCTGGACTTGACTTAAAGTAACCCCCTTGTTGAAGATTTATCTACAGTATCTACCATGAGAGTTTTTTCTTGATAGAAGGCAATCTTTTCTTGTGACTAGAAAGAGCCTAGAGTTAACACCCTGCGACTTCTCTTCCTGCTCTTTACAGCATCATATAAAAGTCATGACAAAATACCATGGTTTCATAAGGATGTTAACATGCTTGTAACCTTCTTGCATGTGGGCAGAGGAGTTAATCAAAAAGCAAAGCTAAAAATCCTACTCTTATCTGTAAGGGCCATGGGAACCAGTCATGTCTCAGATTAGAAGTAGCAATGTGGAACCCTTTTCTTTTGCACAGTTACAGTTACTGGTACCATGTTAGCTTCTGCGGTGAAGCAAATGTATTCCTCTTGTCTGGTTGCTAGGGAGCAAAAGTTACTTGCCAGAGAATTTTCCAACAGGCTAGATTTGGGCAATTGTGCTCTCCAGTAACATTAAAGATGACAAAGGCCCAAGGATTTCAAGGCAAAAGTTAAATTCTCAAGTTTCCAGTAACAGTTGCATAAAAAGTTTGCAACTGAAACATCTTAAGAAGCAACATAAAATGACAAATTCTATGAGCAAGCCTTTATTTTGGCAAAAAAAAAAAAAAAATTCCAGTCCTTTCTGCAGATTACTAGTATGGTTTGTCCAGCTAAAACTGTTCCATAAAGAAGTCCCAAGATGGAACTCTGAAAATTAGCAACCATACTTGGCCCTGCTTCTGAAAGGGATTACTACCTTAGGAGATTCCCCATCACTGGCTTGTGTTAATGACTTATGCTTCTGAGTTGTGCATATCCTGCCATACCAGATACAAGACACTGCCTTCAGTTACCAAGATATGGGCATCAGAATCCGATGTCAAAAGGAAAGGTATCTGGGCCAAGTGGCTGCTACACTACTGTGTGCCAGTAGAACGGAGCCTCCTAAGGGGCATCGCCATATGTCATAAGCCTCAGCCAAAGTAGGGTTAATAGACCAGGGCTGCAAAAGTGCCTCACTGGACCTACGGTGGGCCTCCTGACTCTGTTAGCCTCCCAGGACTACTTCTGCCTTTATGCCTTTAAAAAGGCAGGACATCCATGGACAACTTTGATGTCACTGCAACCCAAATATAGGGTTCACTGCCAGTGGTGTACTGGCTAGACCTAGCACAAATGGGGAGGAGGGGACATTGTGCTCCAACCCTACACAGAAAAAAGCAGACTATGAACATTAAAGTCCAGTACTTTATTGCCAAAAGTAATGTCAACTTCTAGAGTTCGTAACTGTATCCAAGCCCAGACATCAAAAAAAAAAAAAAAAAAGTCTAGAATATCCCCCCAAAAATAATCATTTGTACTCTAAGACAAACTAGCTTGCCTGAAAAAAGCTCAATACTTCCTTGAGTCAAACTTTCCTGCAAGACAAAGAACTAAAAGATGGCATAGATAAACATTCCACCAATACTAATTAGATATCCAGATGGGACTGCACAAACCTGACCAGGAAAAAAACAACTTATGAAATAAAAAAACAGGACACGCTTAAACACTTTTGAAAGTCAAAGAACCATAAGTGTTACTATTTGGCAAAGTGGCACTTATCCACTTGGCAAAAACAAACACACATAACTCTATTTCAATGCATCTTTTCCTGGCAGTCTAAATTGGCCACGTGGCCTGATATGGTGTCAGACTTCAGATCAGAAGAATTGTTGGTTCAAGTTCTACCATGGTTGAACAAAATATATCATAATTTTACAAGGGCTAGGGGTGCAATGGATGACCCATCCGACTACGGCTCAGAAGAATGTAGGCCTGACTCCTGCCTGGCTCAAATGATAAATTTGGGGGATGTTGGTTTAAGGGTAGTATTCTTACTTTGGGTGTAAGAGGTCTCAGATTCAAATCCTGGACAAGTCCAGTATTTCAAAACAGCACCAGATTTAAAGACTTAAACCCTGCCTGTGATACAAATACAACCTGCATGAGATACAGGTATGCACCCAGAGACTACCCCTTCTCTGAATTGGCTCAAGTGCAACTTGGACAACTGGATTCAGAACAGTAAAATTAATCCTATATTTGGTAGTTAGGTCTTTAATAAACATAGGTAGTCTACAAAGTGTTCTACCTCTCAGGCCCCTGCTTTCAAATGTTCCATCTACCAGACCCCTGCTTACAGTGCTTAAGGACACCAGAACTGGTCAGATTTGGAATACATGACTAGGCTCAAAAAAACCCTTGTGGTAGTCAACCTAGTAAACACTTATGAACATCTTTCTACTGCACTTGAACAGTTTGACAGAAGGACTCGAAATCATGGCATTTTCATAATGAAATGCACAAACAGTACAATACATCTTTAAGCAGTCTTTCCAGAACAAGTTGGATTTGTGTCTCATGCACAACTTTTATGCAAGTAAATATTACTTTAGTACTCCAATACACTTGTAAATAGACTAATCACTGCAACAGCTGATCCATTTATCCACAATCCCCCTCTCATTTTTGCACATGGGGTTGGGATGCCATCTCAGTGATATATAATCATAAAAATTCAGCAAGCAATAGTATCAAACCACTCAAGGCAGCTATAATTTAGTCTAAAGAACGCGATTTTCAGCAACCAAAATCCTGCAGTACTGTTTATTAAAAGAAGCATGCAAAGTAGCACAGCATAATACGCTCATAAGAGAGATAGCAAGATAGAAAACACAATTCTGTTAAAAAATTTACATATGCAAAACAGAACTTACCCTCGGGATTCAGACTTCTCATGCTTTTGGTCTTTGAAGCATTGTATGGCCGGACTTGAATTTGGTGTTCCAATATTGAATCAGGGAACCGTTCAAAGAAAACTTCATTAACAGCCATGTCAAATGTTGGTATTACTTCCTACATCAAGGGAAAGCATGCGAATTTACTAAAGCCATAAAAGATTTAGTCCAACTGCTAACAGTAACCTCCCCTTAATCAGACACAAAAGCAGGATGATGAACAAAAGCCCAAACCCTTGACAATGGGAGGGTCAACATAATACCCCAAAAAATTTTAAAGCATTAAAACGTTCAGTCAACAAAAGACAAAGAAAAGTGTACTTTTCAACTTCCTCATCTGTCAACATGAAGGTTGAAACAGTCTGCCATTGCCATCAGGTTACTGGTTATGGTTGCAATATCGTGTGAATTATTTTGGGAAAGACCATTATAAATCTCCTAAAGCACTAGATCTCAAGTCATCTCTCCCATGGTTCAGCAGGATAAAGCATTGACTGCAATCCCTCTTACACAATCTACAACCGGCACTGTACAGAAAAACAAACAAAGGGAGGGTAGGAACAAGCAGCCCCAGGAGTATACAAATACTTGCAAATGGAGACAGTTATGCAAACTGTTGTATCAGCACCCACTGGTGTTACAGCATGTGCACATATATACTTACACACTTGCCAGGACTGTACATCTCTCTCTACATGCTGCAGCAGCAATCATGTGCTGAAGCAAGCACATGCTCTGGAGAAGGCGCACCAAATTATGTGGTACTTAATCTACAATTTGCTGGGTAGATTAACAGAGTGATCTGGCCTTCCGAATGAGTGGCCGAGTAATCAAGGAGCCTCAATCCTCACCACTGGCAACAGTGAGTGGCACACACAATGGGAGGATGACAAGTACACACACACACACACACACACACACACACACACACACACACACACACACACAGTAAAGTGCAATTTCCCTTAAGAGCACACAGAGAACAGTCAGTCTGGGGCTGGTTTCTCCCTCTTAATCCAGATCCCCAATAAGACTCCCCACTGGCACAGCTATAGGGTTAAGATTGCAGTTGGAGTCAAGCCAAGACCTCCACCACCTTCTCTGTCCAACCAGTGCTTTGAGTCCCTGCCCAAGTAGCTGACAGACGCATAGATTTGATTTTTAAAACAGACACTCCTGGGAAATGCTGGCACAGGTTTACTAGCTATGTCCCCTTCTGCCAGACTACAAGGTAGTTACCACTGCCACCAACCCCTACTTATCAGCTACTGTAAAGGCCCTTACAAAAGTGTGACCAATCCTACCGTGTAGTGTTACTATTATCCAAATGGTAGTTTTTGACCAAGAGCAAGGCTATTTAGGAGTGGCCTGTAAAGTGTTACCAAATACATGTGCAAGTACACTAAGAGCTTAAATATCTCTCACAAATATCAACCACAAAGATAGGTTTAATAATGAATAAAACAATATGCAGAGAGCAGTTAATTCAAAGTTCAGAATCACAAGGAAATATTTTAAAACATTGCAAGACAGTCTCAAGTACAGAAAACACCCAGACTATTCTTTACTAGATTTCTGTCTAGATCTAAAAAAATTACTGTAATCTGGTTGCTTAATATTAGCAAAGCAAGTGCAGATGGTGACGATTCCAGGTCAAACACAAAATACCCAGTCTCTCAGTTCTTACATTAAATAATAAACATTACTGCTGGATTAGCGTGGAAACACAAAATACCCAGTCTCTCAGTTCTTACATTAAATAATAAACATTACTGCTGGATTAGCGTGGATGACACTGTCACCAGACTTCAGTTCCCAGGCTAAACGGATAACAGAATTTTAACATCGCTGTGTGAGAAGTACACATCTCCCAGCAGTTTGCAGAACTTGGAATTTGTAAAATAAAATGCTTTTACATTTGAGACCTAGTAATTATTTGTTTCAGCCAATAGAAAAACGTCTAGCTCTAGACATTGTGCCTGCTTGCTGCACTGAAACAGAGATAACACAATCATAAAACCACTAATTTGAATGCATTTTCTTGATGTTTTGCAAGTTAAATGCTACGTTCCAACTTCTACTATTAAAACATACATTTGCACAGGTACATAGTTATATACATTTTTGTTCTTTTCCAGTAGGGTACACTGTGGACATATTTGAAGCTTAGTACTGTACAAACCCTGTTCAACACACACCTACACCAGTAGTTTAATATACACAACATATAGGTTTCTTACATTTGTAAGACAAGCATATGAATCATATTAATATTCACAAATCACATATGATTTACAAAATCCCAAATAGCTGGGCTGGCAGTGTCACAACTGACCGACAGACAGAGACAGCATATTTGAGGGCAGTTAGTGTTTGATGGAGTAAAATTTTGTTTGTGATTCAGGTTAAGTTAAATGGAGAAAAGGGTAATCCGAGAACATTATACCATAGCGGTTCTAAGCTCTGTTCAACACATACTGCAGCTAATGACAAAGGCCTGCAGGTCAGAATTTGAGGGAGTGAAAGGAATATTAGAGAGAAAGAAAAATGAAGTTTGGGCAGGCAAACTTACCAGAGTCCCCAGATTAGACCATTTATTTATTTTTTGCCTCACCTAATAGTTGCCAGATGAACAAATTTAAGTACACTTCTGAACTTGGAATTGTTTGCTTGTTTATTTTATGTGAGCCTAA
Organism: Protopterus annectens; assembly: GCF_019279795.1. Classification (NCBI taxonomy): domain Eukaryota; kingdom Metazoa; phylum Chordata; order Ceratodontiformes; family Protopteridae; genus Protopterus; species Protopterus annectens. The sequence continues at coordinate 898,582,314 of NC_056731.1, forward strand.
AACTTTGAGAATCGTGGCAGTTTGTGTTTACTAAATTTCTGTACTCGTTTTGTGCAGTGAAAGCCTTTCCTACCCCTTGGCTGGAATGCTCTTAAAAATATTCTAGTTCTCTTTTCATAACAATCTACTTCCTGAAAAGCCATAGTTCACTCCACTGGTCCAAAGTAGTGAAGAGGAATTGCTAATGTAGCTTGGGTTCTGTATCCCCCTTACACAGCAAAGTCAATAATATATTCAATCTGGCAAGCATTGCACTGCTGCACAGATGCACTCAGCCTGATAACCTTTCAAGGAGAAGTTATCTAAGCAGGTATTGCACGAGGTACAAGTGGGAAAGCAGACACCAAAAAATGCCTACATGGCCATATGGAAAAAGCTGTCAGTTTAGTGTAGTACCCAGGGGTATTTCACCCATTGAAGTTGGAGAACACAAATTCTTGCAGGGCCCAAAAGGAAGTGTTCATAGTGGATACATGTTACGGGTCAGTAAAATATCCATCTTTCAGCTATTATACAGTGCATATCTATTACCCCCCCCCCACACTAATGTTTCTGCTATTGAGCAGCTCCTTAACTGGGTCTTGCACCTGAACTCCACCCCAGTCAGAAACTGGTGCATCCTTATTTTCACTATGGAAAAGCCACATCTGGACCATTTCAAACCTAGTGCCAGACATTAGGTTATGGAAACGTATTCAGATGGGCATTACACCCCCCAGAATATCTAGCCTACAAACAAGTGTGTGCAAGAGCCTTGCATGGTGTGTTTTAATGGGACAGTAAAGCCTTAGAACCGATCACTCAACCAAGTCTAACATGGTATCAGAACTGCACTGAGCCAAGCTATAGCTTGTTGTGCTTTAGCTAGATTCCTAGAGCAGTGTGTGTGTGTGTGTGTGTGTGTGTGGGGGCACTTGATGGACATATAAGATACTGCATTGAAAAGTCCAAATCAACTTTTCTTATCTCTACCAGGCAAACAAGGTAGACTTACCACAACATACCATATCAAAATGGCAGGTTAAGTGTGCTGCATATTTAGTCATGGAAACCGTGGAGGAGATGGCCAGGTGAAGTGTTTTAGTTACTGCAGAAGTAATCTTGAATGGCAGAACCAAGTAGCAGCCACCTGGACATCTACCCATTCTTTTCCCCAGCATGAGAAGTTTGTTAATCTAGGAGAAGGCAGGATTTACAATAGTTCTACAGGGCATGCTACACCCACCACCTTTGTTTACACCAGGTGGTGTAACAGACCGCTTTAGTGCTTTTCCACTGGTAATTAATACCGCTAATGATGCAATCCTTAAGATTGCCACAGTACAATTTGTGTGACCACACGAACTATTTAAACAACTGAAGGACCAGTTCTGCAGTGCATGTTCCTCCCTCCTAGTTCATTAGTAAAACCAATCGTAGGCAGTTCTTTCATGCCTACCCCATTCTAAATGGAAAGCCATTATCTCCTGAGTTTTTCTAGACCCTTGGCAGTTATAACCTCTTAAGAGTTGGAAGTGAACCCCTTTTGAACTCTGACCCCTTGCTCCCATCTTAAGCACACTGATGGGGACTTAAAAGAACTTAAAAATCTTTTAGCTAAATGTCAGACCCATATCCCGGGCTAGGAGAGGAATCCAGCTTCCTCCTGGGAAGTCTAAATGCTCAGAGTCAGGAATGGTACCTGGACAGCCAGTTCTTAAGGCTAATGCATACTTAAGTTATTTTCTTGCACATTTCAAGCTGTGCCTGCAGTGGGGGTGTAAAAATATTGTGTAGGTGTTGACCATACCCAGTTTAGTCCAGTATCTGTTGCCACAGCATACACTCATTAGCATCTACTTTTTGGGATCAGTGCATTAGTGTACCAGGCTGGGGACAGCAAAATGGGGAATCCCAATACTATTCATAAATACCTTCTCATAGCTTAGTTTAACTAAAATGGACAGGTATGCATACGTTATTTGTAATGTTTGCAATACATGAGCATCAGCAGATTTCCCAAACCGCTGTTGATGAAAAAGCTTGAAACTACACCCATAATGGCCACAAAGAGTAATCAGCATAAATTTATTATTTACAGATGCAAAGGAACAGTGGTTAAGGTATACAGCAATCTTCTCAGCCACGGCAAAGCAAGAAGGCATCTGCCACACTTTCTTTAAAGAGGGAGAGGACCATGCATTCTCCCAAATGGCATGCAGACTAATTTTGGGCATCAGCTCATCTCCTGAAGGATCCTAACCACAAATGTTTTCCTTAATCCTAAGCTCCAAAAGAAGCACAGTTGAAAAACAGTATTTACTTCCTGTAGGATGTTATACCCCATATAAACTAGAGCCTCTTGCCAAGACTGCATCCTATATGCACAGGGGATAGAACCACAATGACCAAAAGGACCTTAGTTTTTTCATGCGTCAAAGCACAACCTACCTGACGACAGCAGCAACACATGTGCCAACAAAAGACTTCCAAAGGATTTAGGGTAGTGCCATTAGTTTGAGAAGCCCAGTTTCACTAAAAGCATATTTGATCTGTACAACCCACTTGTGAAGTTCTTTGTCAGGAAATGTGACAGGTCTGCTGTCAAGACAGGAAAACAGTAAGAACTGCCTGCCACACTAGCAATCACACTTGCACTACATGGTCACCACCCAGAATCTAATGCAGCAGGTATGTTTACACAAGTGTGCTGCTATCCCCAAGTTAGACAAAGCATCTAGTCCTCTTCAGAAAAGGAAAATGAATGGAAGAGTAAAATACTTTGCTTCATAAAAGGCACTATACGGCTTATTGCTCCTTTGGAGAAAGGCATAGTCTAATCTGGTCCAAAAGCTTTCAGCTCACGAGAGGTGTTACTTTCTGGAAGACAACCCAACATAAGACATGGAAGTCAATGACCACAACCAAAATCTACCAACCTATAGTCCCATGGCTAGTCCTGTAGGACTGCAGCCCACTGTGCCAGCAGCCATACTTTTAAGAGTCATATGTGGAACTGGAAGGCAACTTTGATGTTTGATAACCCTACTAATATTACAAGGGAGTGTCTTGGAAAACTGGGTGAGGTGGCATAACTCCCCATGGTAGTAAACACGTCTATTTTCAAAGACTTCAAACCAGGTCCTAGAAGGCCAACTGAAAGATGACAGTGGAAAGACTGACCTATCCAAAATGACCTGCCTGACTTCATCCAGAAGAAATGCCCAATCCACTCTATCCAAGGCATATATACACTCGATACTGCTCACCAAATCATTGCACTAGCACAACCAAAACATGGGCTTATATGAAAACCTGCCAAAGACGCACAAGTTTTACGCACCATACATGACACCAGTTTTACAATCACATGCCAATTTCCCAAAAGTCTGACTTGCTAGGTAGGATTAAAATATGTGAAGAGACCAGTAATTAGATAGAAGAGAAAAGGCCTCGTGCCCAATGCATCCAGTGTCATGAATGACTTAAACCTCATACTGGACCAAAACTATCACAAATGGGATTGTGCCCTAGGTGCACAAATCAGGCTCTTCCTCACTTTGCTAGGTGTCTGCAGAAAGCACAAGCCTTTGAGTGATAGCAGAGGAACCTAGATTAAAGGCAGCAAAAATGGAATGTTTCATACATGCTGCATGGGGTAGTGGAGAGGCAAATGGCAAAGGCTTCACATTCCTCCTCCCAAATACTTGTTCCTGAAAAGAATGTAGGATGGAGCAGGCCTATTAAAAAATGGGACTACAGAACCTCCAACTCGCCACAGGGGCAGGAGGAGGAGCATGAGGGTATCTGAAAAAGGAAAAGGAGGTAAGGCTTCACTATCGTTAAGGAATCTCTACATCCTCAGAATCCCCTTCTCAGTGTGAAATTGGCAGTGAATGGCTACTACTTCCCCAATACCCAGTAAAAGAGTAGCCCAAGACCTTGAGTGATTAACAGAAAAGTGAGGGAAGTGCACACCAGACCTGGCATAGTCTGGAGTCTTTCATACTCATGTGAAAATGGACGACTCAAGGGAATCCTCCACAAGGAGGAATCCCACAGGCTGAACAGCATATACATAGCCATTGTTTAAGATGTTCCCATGTTCACATGGCATGAAAAGGTAAGAGTCAAAACTTAAAGTACTCAACAGGGAAGGGAGTCTGACTCTAGGTCAAAGGAACAAACTATAATCTACAGCATGACAAAGGATCCCCCAATGGCAGACTAAAGCAATCTCTGAACATTACATGGCCTGCCAAGGTCACACCAAGGAATCTCAAGTATACAAGAGGGATGGTTTTGGTGAGGGTACCTTGGGATCTACTTTCCCACAGGTAAATATAGCTTGGAGGAAAGATCTAGTGTAGGTCAGTATGCCTGTAATAGCTCTACTAGTCACACAAGTAAAAGGACCAACCAGCTGACCAGTGTCCAACATCTCTATTCCCCCTTTTCTGCTGGTTCAGTACTGACCTGGGATTGTGAAAAAGACTTCTGCCAATCTGTGCTAAAAACACTATGGACAACAGTGACTTGCAGCGACTACATGCAAAGCTTTTTTTCCACATCTATTGGTGGCTAGGTTGAAGCACTGGCACTTCTTGGCAATGATTCAGGTTCGACTAGTCAATCAAGGAAACACTTTGAAGGCTTGTCCATTTCGTTATAAACACCTTTCCTGAGACAACCATTGGCTTAAGACCCGAACATACGACGTTGGTAGAAAAAAGTGAAGAGCAATGGCAGAGTACTCCTGCAATCCTGCATATATGTCATCACAACACACATAGATCTGAAATGCCTTCTCCACCCTGCCACATGTACAGGGGCTGGAGGTGAAGAACATGCTGAACTGGGGCTATCAAGAGGAAATCCACCAAAGGAGATGTTCACATGTGGATTAGTATGTTCACATTTAAATTCTACTATCCATAAGAGGAGACCACCACTGTTCAGCTATTAGTTCTGCTGCCTTTGTATTATATTTTTGTTCCTCTCTGACAAAGCAAGCTTTGAACCGGGCAGACCTGCAGGTTCTTCGAAAATGCTGTGTACATTTTCACATATCCCTACAGATAAAAATTTCCCTTTGGGTCTACTAACAAAAGAAGCTGCATCTCCAAACCATTACTGGCTTGCAGTATATCTGACTAGTCCTTATTCACATAGAACAACTTCATTTTTTTTTTAATAGGAGCTGCTGTGTCATAACGCCTCTCCAGCCTAAACTAGCACCATGATTCTTCAATGCTTAGATTAATGCAGTTCAAAAGGTCCTTTACCCAACCAATGTGGAAAAATGGTTGTAGCTTTGAACCTAATAAACTTCAGGTGTAAATTACTAGTTGACAAAGAGTAGCTTTGATTTGCCACTGCATACAGATGAAACTGTGCTAAAGTAACAGTTCTCTGTATTCCTTTTTTCTGCAAGTTTGATGCCTTCGATCCGAGACTATGGCTGAAAGGGGGTCCAAATTTCCTCACTTGCACAGCTAAAGAAAAAAGAAACACACAAGTGATCATTTCTTATCCAGGAAATGAAAAGCTGCTCCAGAATGCCTACAGTATACTTTTGCAAGTACTATTTACAGCAAACCACTAAATTCTAATACAAAATCCCAGGCATCAAGACCCTTGATGGCCAAAAGGCCTGGAGCAGAGCTTGTATAGTGAACACATGAATCAAACACTTAACATGTCTAAAGATGATTAGAGCAGTGAATAAAACAGCAACTACTTTTGCCGCTTGTTCTTACCTGTGGATAGCAAACCAGCTGTCTGTAGAGCTCTGCGTCAAATGAGTTCAGGTGATCACAGTTGACATTCAAAAAGGGTTCACCAACTAAATTAATCTAAATGATAAAACAAAGTTAGTAAAGTCTTCATTCGAAGCATTAAAATTTCCCAGTTTCATCTTTGAAATTCATATCCTACCTCCTCAAGACGCTGCAAATAAAGGGGCTCATTCAAATCTAAGCCAATGTTCTCCTCCTCTTTAGCAGATGGATCAATAAAACGATGAAGAAATCTCTGTACAACGAGAATGAAAGGTTTAAGTTGAATTTCAATAAGCAGAGTTTGATAAAATGACATCCATATTATTTACACACACACAGGCACACAGACTATATCATGAGCTGCCTGTGGACACCCTTACTACTAAACAGGTGTTAGAGGTCCCAGATGGCATCTAACTGCAGATACAGGATTCTCACAAAGCAAATATTAGTGCACAATAAAATCTTGTCCTCTTGTTAAAGTAAAAAATCACTTATTTTGAACAGACTTGCAACTACAACCAAACATGCCTTCCAAGACTGGCATTAAAATTTCAAAGTAAACTGTCCACCTAAAGGGTTTCTGTGCAAAAAGGTTTCAAGAAGTACAGGCCTTAAATTATACAGGGGGGTCTCCCAGTTGCAATAATCTTAACATTAAAGAGGGGTGACATGGAAACTAACCCCCAAAAAAAGATGGGATGATTTGCTGCAAAAAATATTTCCCTTCCCTTGCTACCTAAATTTTACTCAACAAAACTTTCACTCTTTCAGGCCTAGAATATTTGTGGTGGTAGATGGGGGGTAAAATTCATCGTGATAAAACAGCAGTGAAAGTACTCGCTCACAGATCCTTTTTTTCTGGGGGGGGGGGGGGGGGCTTTTCAGCAGCCCTTAAACCATGAACCACAGAAAATGTTAACTTTCTAACCAAAAGCAGAGACAAGAACTTTTGAAAACATTTACACAGATATTTTAAATTTCTCCTAGAGCACAGTTTGATGCACCCCGATAATCCCTTCCAAGGAGAAACAGATTTTGCTGAAAATGTATAAACCAAGGCACTAATGGTCAGGGAGCAAAGGGCAAAGTCTCTGTGTTACTTTTATGCAAGGGTATTGAGTCACCTCCTCCAAGACATGGGTTAGAGAAAATTTTTAAAATTAGCCACTGCTCTGAAAACAAGAGCAGCATTCAAGTATTCACACACCTTGCAGCAATACACCTCTCTGGCAAGCTACGACAGTTCAGGAGTTATGGACCAGATCCTGCTGCAGTAGTCAAACTATTGCACAACCACAGGATAAAGTACAGCTACAAGGTAGATATGATGGTATTAGTGATCCCCTACACACTACACTAAATGTTGTGTACCTTTCCGTGCGGATGAGAGAAAACATTAATCTGGACTACACGCAAACCCAATTTTAAACAGGAATACTACGCTGTGCATTCAAAGAAGCTGCCTTCAAAGTCAGTGACAATCTGTTGGCTCAAAGCATCAACCTGGCCAGGGGACAAGCTGGAGTTTATCTACTTAAACTTGATACCAGCCAACCAGCTTGAAGTTGTGGTATGTGTGCTCCATGACTGAAGACAGAGGCTGGTACCTGGCAGGAAAAGATGGAACAGGCTTACATACTGGTCCCAAGATGGAAGCTCAGACAAAGTGCACAACCTGTGTCTGAAAATGTTATAACAGAAGTCTTCCAAGCTGCTTAAAGGATTGCCTACATGACTGAGAACACTGGAATGCCAGTCCTTTCAACATGTACAGGTAGTTTCTCCATACAAGAAAAACATATACAGTGCAGGAAATGGGAATAAAAAAGTTGTGCTGATGGTGAGACTGCTGAAGGAAAGCCTAATCAAGGGAAAAAGGAATATTATAAAGGATGCATCAGGGGATCTTTTTAACAAAACTTTGTGCATTCCAAGTGAGATACCAGCAGATAAAAATAGCTGCATAGTATATTAAGCGTGCAAAATGTCTAAGGTGATCACGTGTCATGTTCCTAAAGTTGCTAAAAAGGATCTACTTTGCGAGTCTTAAGCATTCTTCAATAATGCACCCAGTACTAGGAGCCAAAAGCCAGAGCCTTAGCAGACAACACAGCTGCAGATACCTGTATAGCATGCCAAGGACAACAGGGCAAGAATACTGGTCAAGCAGCTGGGAACATCTGTCTGCCCAAAACACAAAAGTCCTCTCCACAGACTTCGATGCAAATGGATTTCCATCTTTAGAAAACCATCCCTCACAGCAGGTTCAGTTTGCAACAAAGATGCTAACCATTAGCAAGACTCAAAACAGTACAATTCTTCTCAGCAATACAGAAGAGTTAAGTGCCACAGGTGTAAGGGCACTACCTTTATTTCAGAAAGATAACCACGCAAGGCAAAAATATGAAGTACAGTGTGAAAAGGCAAATTTTATACATAGGTAGATACTAGGCTATCTTGCCCTAGGGCATTTATAAGCCTAGCCAGAGTGTATTTGGCTTCCGCCTCCCTATTAGATTAGCCTACTGTGCCTCTAAAGTAGGTCACAGAAGGTACCCTTTTAAGATTAGTTTATTGTGCCTCTGTCTAGCAGGGACACAGATTATATATATATATATATATATATATATATATATATATATATTTTTTTTTTAAAGAAATCTTGTAGCACCTGCCACAAAGCACCTCTATTCTACAGCAGCATTTCTTAAAACAATGCCAGGCTCAACATGGAGACAAAGTATGCCAAGAATAGAATCCTTTCCCCTTGTTCATTTTTTGGTACAATTGACTGTTCTTTCTGCAGTACTTGCTCATATGAATATGACGCACTCAGAATAGCAGAGTAGCAAGTTCTTAATTCTATTTTTTTTTTTTTAAAACCTGCTAGCATGAAGGACCCTTACATTTGCCTGAAATCAGGGGATAACATTTTCTTCTGAAACATGAAAGCCTCTCATCCCAAAATGAGGAGGATGGAAAAGTACCAAGGAGACTGTATAGGCAGTACTGGCCACTACTTGCGTGTGTGCGTATGTGGGGTGGGGGGGGGGGGTGAGAATGGAAGAGGTGCCCCCCAACCATGTTACCTGCCTCTGAATACATCATCTCTCCAGGACTGCTTTTTCAAAAGCCCTTTTAATTAAAAGGGATTAGCTTGTTGGAGGGGGGTATCTACTGAAAGGATGGAAGAAAAATTGACACTCACACTGTCTGTGCTCCTCCCCAAATGAGCACAGCAGACTCAAACCCAGAATTTTTTTTTCATAACTTCTTTATTTCATTTTTATTGTAGATATAAACTTTCTAAAGAACATCTTAATTCTTAAATATTGGTATACAATGTGGTTTCTGGCATCATTAAAACTATACATGTCAAAATTACTTAAATGAATACACAAGTGCCTTGTCATCGCTCCAGAAGGTTATCCATAAGTTTACACACTTAGATTGTTATCAATTCCTATTGGTAATTGATTAAAATGTGCAGTAGTGATAGACTTTTTCCATTGTGGTGTTATTTCTTAAGATCTTTAGGCTTTTACTGGCTTTGTCAATCATTTTGTAGGCTAGCAGACGTTAGCCTTTTTGAATTCTTCCCATGTGATAGTCAAACGGTCCACCCATTTGGAAGCTATGCAGAGTTTTATTAGTAAGAATAATGTTATATAACGGTTTGTTTTTTTGGTTAGGTTTATGGGTGGAATGTGAAGTAATGTGAATTCCCATGTTAGAGTTGAATTCTGGTAGCCAACTGTTTGGAGTTCAATTTTTAGGGAGTTCCATAGCTTACACACACATTTGCAGCTCCAAAATACACAAATTAGGTCTGCTTTTGGATCTAACAATGAGGGCAGTGTGGGGAGTTGGATATGTTAACTTTATGGAGAATTGTAGGTGTAAGGTACGCATTGTTGTTAAGTCACAAGTTTGGTATAGGCTTTTTTTTTTTTTTTTATTAGTAAAGAGGAATTGCTTTAGAAGTTAATTTAATAGCCTGTCAACTGATGTTCCGTGATGGATGGATTTGTCTTTAGCCAGTATTTCAATAGGAGTATATTATTTTGAGGTTTACCCTCACTAATCATTTTCTATGTATTAGATAACATTTTTTCTCTGAATAGTAAGGTTTCCCATAAGGATTTACAAGAATCCAAGTCTGCCATATTTAAGTTAGCATTCTGTAGATAATTCGAGCATAGTCCTTTTGATTGTCTTAGGATGACTGATTTAAACAGATTTTGTAACATGGTGATAGTGTTTGAGGGTCTATGATCTTGTAAACTGACATATCTTTTCCGTTAAGGAATGGAAGTGCTCTAGGGTTGAAGCCTAATTTTTTTTTTAAAGCATATTTCTGATATGTTAGCCATAATGGGGACCATTTGTTGGTAAAGTACAGTTTTGTACCTACCATAAATGTAGATGTCCGATAGATATGCAACTGCAGTCATAACATATGGGTTGTCCTGCCTCAGGCAGCCTCGGTCGGCCGGATTCCAAAGTCTGGGTCCGACGTCGGCTGATGTCGCATTTCTCTCCGACGTCAGAGCGGCTGGAGTATATAAGCATCAGCCGACGCCATTTTCTTCAATGTTTCTTGCCCCAGATGCCAGGTGCCCTCCAAGGAAGGCTATAATCAAAATTGGAAGACAAGAACAGGATTCCAGACAAACAAATAAGCAATAAACAGATACACCATAACAGATATCCCCAGCTAAGAGAAACAGGGATAGGAGTGGACCCAAGGCATAGAGGGGTATGGAGGGAGGGAAAATCCGACTGCAGTTGCATATCTATCGGACATCTACATTTATGGTAGGTACAAAACTGTACTATGTCCTTCAAGAATGCAACTGCAGTCATAACATATGGGTTGAATACCATAGCTTAGCTGGGGGAGGAATGCTCTAGGAAAAAGATGGTGTGGCAATCAAACCCTGCAGGACTGCCGAAGCAAAGCCTGCTCTGGATCTGGAGTATAAAGGGCGATTGTAGTGTTTGGAGAATGTATGCACGGAGCTCCATGTAGCAGCTTCTAGAATGTCTTTTGTAGGCACCCCTCTTAAGAATGCTGTAGAGGTGGCTGTAGCTCTGGTGGAGTGTGGTCTGACATTGGCTGGAACATTCTTCCCATGGAAGGAATAACAAAATCTGATGCAATGTCCAATCCATTTAGAAATAGTCTGTTTGGAAATTGCTTTTCCTTGTACTCCAGGGGCGTAAGCTACAAAGAGCTGATCAGAATTCCTAGTGGTCTTGGTTCTGTCCAGGTAGTAGCTGAGTTGTCTGTGAATGTCCAAGGTATGCAACAGTCTTTCCCCTTTGCTCTCAGGATTGGGGAAGAAAGTAGGCAGGTGAATAGCTTGATTTAAAGAAACCCTAGATACCACCTTTGGCATAAAAGTAGGGTTGGTTCTTAAGGAGACCCTGTCTCTGTGAAAGATTATGAACGGTGGTATTGCCATTAGGGCCTGTAGCTCCGAAACCCTTCTTGCTGAGGTAATTGCCAACAGGAAAGCTGTGTTCCATGAGAGAAATTGTAAGTCCACTGAAGCTGCTGGCTCAAAGGGAGGTAGAGTCAGTTTTTCTAGGACAAAGTTGAGGTCCCAAGCTGGCACTGGAGCCTTTCTTGGTGGTTTAATGTTCTTGATTCCCCTGAGGAATTGCCTTAACAAAAGGATGTGAAAACACAGGCGGATCAGTGTTATATCTAGCTGAAATAGCTGAAGCATGTATCTTTATGGAAGAATATGAGAGTCCATTCTGTAGCATATCCGCCAAATATTCCAGGATGAGTGGGATGTTCAATAATGATGCATCATGTCCCTTGCTGGTATTCCAAATGCTGAATCTCTTCTATTTTGCTAAGTATACCTTTCTGGTGGATGGTCTTCGAGCTTCTGTTAATATCCGCTGAACTTCCTTGGAGAGAGATAGATCGAGGTTATTCATGGGATCTCCCAGGCTGTTATAGTTGCATCGTCTGAAGATTTGGATGTACCGTTTTGAAGTTGTGTTGAGTCAAAAGTAGGAGCCATTGGGGAAGGGCCCACTTTTTGTTGTGACATATGCTCCGTAGTAGTGGATACCAGTGTTGTCTTGGCCAGTCTGGAGCTATTAGGATCCCCTTGGGCCTCTCTGCTTTGATCTTTAGTAATACTGTGGTCATCAGTGGCAGAGGTGGGAATGCATAGATTTTTAGGAAGTTCCAGTTGAATGAAAGAGCATCTATTTTCCAAGCTTGTGGATGATATGTCCTTGAACAGAATTTTTGTAGATGATGGTTGAGGTGGGAGGCAAATAGGTCTACTTCTGGCCTGCCCCATGTCGAGGTGAGTTGTGTGAAGATTTTCGGATGTAACCTCCACTCGTGTGGATCTATGAAGTTCCTGCTTAGGCTGTCCGCCAGCACATTGTCTTTGCCTGGAACAAACTGGGATTGCAACCGTATGTTTAGGCTCAGTGATTTTTCCCAAAGATTCATTGTCAGTCTGCAAAGGGGGTAAGAATGGGTGCCCCCTTGCTTGTTTATGTACCACATCACAGTGGTGTTGTCTGTCCGTATCAGTAGATAGCCTTGCTGAAGTTGTTGTCGAAAGGCCTCAATGGCATGCATTACTGCCAGCATTTCCTTTTGGTTTATATGCAGATGTGTTTCCTTTGGAGACCATTGTCCTTGTATACATCTGCCCTCCATGTGCGCCCCCCATCCAAGGTCTGAGGCATCTGTGGTCATGGTCTGTGTTATGAGGTTTTTTGAATGACATACCTGTGTTTGCCTGGCTTGCCGAGGCCCACCATAGGAATTCCTTTTGTAGGCATGGAATGAGCGGTATGGTTGTCTCTAGGTTGTTGCTGTGCTGAGACCATAGGCTTTTTAAGTACCATTGAAGCTTTCTCATGTGTAGTCTTGCTAATGGAACCAGGAGAATGCAGGATGCCATGTAACCCAGGGCCTGTAGGAATCTCCTTGCAGTCATCTGGGTGAGTTTTGCCAAACCTTTGAAATAATGAGTTAACTTCTCTGGCTTGTCTTCTGTTAGGTAAGCCATTTGAGAGGCTGTGTCTAAATTGGCTCCTAAGAAGGTTATTTGCTGGGATTGTTGAAGTCTTGACTTTTGGAAGTTGACTGTGTATCCCAGAGCCTGTAGTAATTGTATGACATAGCCCAAGTTTTTTGTCAAAATTAATTTGTCGTCCGCTTGTATGAGGCAGTCGTCCAGGTACGGGTAAATTTGTATCCCCTGGAGCCTGCAATGAGCAATTACTGAAGCCAGGCATTTTGTGAATACTCTGGGCGCAGTAGATAAGCCAAATGGCAATGCTGAGAACTGATAATGCTCTGGCCCTGCAAGAAATCTGAGGTATCTTCTGCAGCTGTGTCTGATAGGGACATGCAGGTATGCCTCCTTGAGGTCCAGAGTAATCAGCCAAAACCCCTTGCCCAGCATGGGAAGGAGTTGCTGTAGAGTCAGCATTTTGAACTTTGGAACTATGAGAAAAGTGTTTAATGCGGACAAATCCAGTATTGGTCTCCATTGAGTTTCATTTCTTGGAACAAGCAACAGTCTTGAGTAAAACCCCTGGCCGTGTTCTTGTTGTGGAACTCTTTCTATTGCTTTGATCTGAGCAAGTAGAGAAATTTGCTTGATAGCCTCTGCCCTCTGGTTTTGTGGTAGGTTTGGCATGCCTTGTTTTCTTGGTAAGGGATGAAAATGGAACCTGTAACCTTGGTCTATAATGTCCAAAATCCATTTGTCCTTTGTCAATCTGTGCCAATTAATTTTCCTCCCAAGGGAGCTTCTATTTGCTCCTTGGTCAGCGGAAGTAGGGGAAAGTAATTGAGATTGTCCCTGTGGGGCAGGGAAGACCCCTGTGTCACTTCTTTGGTTTGCTGGTTGCCATTGTCATCCCCTGTAAGAACCTCTGTATTGTCCTCTTCCTCGGCCACGCCTGTTTTTACCCCTTTGAAATCTTTCAGGATTAGGAAAGGACCAGTTTTTAGAAGGCCAATTCCTGCTGAATCTGGGTGGCTGAACCTGGAGGAAATCTTTGACCATCTGAACTGATTTCGCTTTTTCCTCGATGGACTTTAACACATCTTTAGCATTAGTACCAAAAAGCTTGTTGTTTTCCAAGGGTGCATCAAGAAGTTTTGCCTTAACATGATCTGGCAGAGGTTGTTCTTTTAACCATGCATGTCTACGAATGACCGCCCCTGTCATAGCTGCCCTACATGAAGCTTCCCAATGCATCATATCCACACTGCAGAAAGTGATTGCTGACTTGCTGAGAATTGTGTACAGCTTCCTGCAAAGACTTCCTGTCTAAAGGTTCAGGAGAGGCCAATGTTTTCTGTAAATCATCTAACAGGTAATCCTGATATTGAAACATATGAATCAGGCAATTCAGAGCTCTCATAGATAAAGTAGTGGAGGTGTAGACCTTTTTCCCCCATCTCTCTAATGACCTAGCTTCCCTGTTGGAAGGCAAGGGATTTTTGGAGGTGGATGCTGAAACCCCTTTAGGTCCCTGAGAAATAGTTTCTAAATCAACAGCATGGGCCCTAAAGAAATGAGAATGTGTGTCTGGGACCCTATAATATCTGTCTGGCTTGGCTGGGGCCGGAGGAAGAGTATCCGGGGTAAGACTGGAATCAGAGTATAGGTCATCCAAAACATCAAGCACAGGAGGTATAGCCAGGGGCCTGTGTTGTGGCTTTTTAAGGAAGGTTCGAAGGCGCTTTCTGGAATCAGAATATTCCTGGCCTTGCCACTTAAAATGTTCCCTCATGGTATACAGAACTTCCCCAAAAGAAATATCCTCAGGAGGGGAGGCCGAGGGGATGGAATCCTCTGCATCAGAGTCCTCATAGGTCTGGAAGGGCTCTTCCTGGCCATCGGAGTGAACAGAGTCCTCAGAGTCTTCATCTGAAGGGATAGGGTCAGAGGGTTCAACCAGAGGCCTCTTATCAGGAGGAGGCTGGGATCCTCTCTCAGGATGGGCCTGTGACCCTCTAATCATGGAAATTAAGTCTGCGGCCATAGTCATGATTTGTGTTTCAGGAGTAGGCTGAGGTAAGGCCTTAACAAGTAAAGTGTTTGGTCTTGCTGGCTGCCTTAGCACGTGTGTAGGCATTAATAGACATGGCCATAGGAGGCCTAGCAGCTCCACGTGCAGGAGTGACCTTATCTACAGCAATGGTCTCGGGCATTTCCTCGGTTTCAGTATCCGGAGGAAAATCTATAACTGGCGTCGGTGTGGCCTCCAGTATCGGAGGTGTTGGTAAAGCGGTGTCTTCGGTTCGGAGCAGTGAAATAACCGTCTCAGGGGGAACCAGAGCACTCGCGGTAGGTTTTGGCGTGGAGACGGTGGAAGACGCAGGCCGAGGATGTCGGTGCCGGTCTTTTCGTTTCTTAGGAGTCTGCAATGTCGTTAGTTCCGACGGCATTGTATAAGCAAATTTATCGCCGAAAAAGTCTTCAGCGAACTCCGCCCGGCGCCCAAGAGTGCGCTTATTGAAGCGAGCACAGGTGACACAGGCCGTGACGTCGTGGTCTGGGCCAAGGCAAGGAAGACAGTAAGAGTGGAAATCCTTATGAGGTATTTGTTTACCACAAGACAAACAATTGTTAACTTTTTCAGTAATTTCTGACATCGGCTGAGGCAAGAAAGGTCCCCAATGGGGTACTTAGCTTTTTTGATGACTTCGGGATTCGAAGAATACAGGAGCTGACCGACCGGCCCTTGCAAACTGCTTCTGCTTCGGGCACCGCGCGGCAAGAAAGACTGAAGAAAATGGCGTCGGCTGATGCTTATATACTCCAGCCGCTCTGACGGAGATAAATGCGACATCAGCCGATGTCGGACCCAGACTTTGGAATCCGACCGACCGAGGTTCTGCCTGAGGCAGGACAACCCATATGTTATGACTGCAGTTGCATTCTTGAAGGACATCTGGATTGTGCTCTGCTATTTTTAGGATTCTGCTGTTGATAATATTGTAGTATAACTTGATGTCTCGTAAATTTATTCCCCCATTTATTTTGGGAAGAGTTAGTTTTTGGCAAGATATTCTTTTTTTTAGGTTCCCATATAAATTTAAATTTAGCTAGGAATGTGTGTAGCTGGTTGAAGAATTTGTTATGAAGTATTACCTGTGAGGACAAAAAAGTATACATTATAATCAAAATGAATATATTGCCTAAAGTAGATACCTTGGAGAGAAAGGGTAACACACACACACACACACACACACACACACACACACACACACACACACACAGTCACAATGTCCGTGCTCCCCCCCCCCCAAATGAGCGCACAGCAGAATCAAACCCAGAATTTTGTTATAAAATTAGTACTTCATTAGTCTCAAGCATAACTAGTTGGTTACCCTACAGAGCCACCCTAGGTACCACAGCAGAAGAAAATACCCACATAGACACTGGTCTTCTCAACTGTCTTAACATGCCCACATGAAGCTTCAAGCCATAGGCAATACCAGTCATGGCTACAAGAACAGTAATGTCACAGTCATGACGTTTTATCAAATATTCCATCCACCCTCTTTTAACCATAGTCTTCCCCTCAACTCAAGTCTGGTGTCTGTACAAGTGCATAAACATATACACGCACACATGCGTCCAGACTTCACCATTTAAGTTTTACGCACACATGCATCCAGACTTCACCATTTAAGTTTTTTTCCATTTGACAATAATGTGCACAATTTGATAGAGTAACTACTACATCATTTAGTCGTATGTACAGAAAACACCCACCTGAAATTTTTCTTTGCACGTGGCAACATTGACATCTGTTCCCCATATCACAAGCCGCTGTCCAAGGGATTGCTCACTAGTCACAAGATCTTCTGGAGGCTTTTAAAACAGGGGAGGAAAGTACAAAATAAAAACAAAAATTAAAATGAGATCAGAATAACCTAAATGAAGGTAAACTTCAAAACCTCTTCATTTAGTACAAAAGGAGCAGTCAGAATACCAGTACACAATATCTGATAGCAAATTAAGAGAAAGCAATGGGTTTTCCCAAAAAACATCATACAAGAAACCAATAATTAAAACTACAAAAAGATAGATGCAAGAAAGCCAGGTAAGTTATTATAGCTAAAATTGTGTGCAATACAAATCAGCTGAAAAGTTGAAGTGTAATGAAAATGTGTGCCATCAAGTTGAAGTCAATAGCTGGTTGAATTCTACTTCTAACAAGGCACATTCAAATCAGCACAGAGCAGAGCAAGGTCTTTAACTCGCATAAAGCTCCTGCATGGGTAACAGACTTTCAGCCTCATATGCCACCAGAACAGCCAATATGCAAGAGAGTGCTACAGGGAACAATAGTGTGTTGATAAAGATGCTTTGCTGGTTGAAACTAAATCAGGTAACTGTACTTGCTACATAAAATTCTACTCGCATCTAATACAACTTCAAAATGGGCAACATCCACAAGGTAGCTCTGATTTTGAATCATACTGTTTTGGACACATCTACATCATAAAAGCATGAGCAATGTATCAAACTAGTCAAACAGAAGTCTAACAGTTTTAGGGTGGCACTACTTAATGCTAGAAGCCATGTATGTTATTACTGAACCATTGTTTCAGTGCAGTAATGACACACCCTCTGGGGTTTGATGTTCATACCATGCTATCCATACAGCTCCACAAACTCTCACATCTATTAATTAGAACACAGACGTCTTACCACATACCAGCCAACTACAGAACCATCTCCTTGCCACTCGCCACCAATGAAGCATAACAAAATAAGTTACAGCCTCTTATGGATTGAACCAAATGCCATTATACTTGGGTGTTTTGATCTGTAAACTGGGATACCTATATGAAGACGAGCAAATATGCTCAACACCCCCTAGACTACATTAATACAAATTCACCAGGGCAGACTGTATGTGCTGTGCCCCTACAAGAGGATCAAACAGATGCGGTCCAGAGCATTACAAACAGCCATTCCTTGGTTTTGTCTGACCATCAAACAGCAGTCATTACCAAATCTCAGCTTAAAAAAAAAAAAGTCAAACCTACCAGCTTCAAAAGATTTCTTTAAGGCAAATTTACTCCAACTACTATAAGGATTACCTGAAGAAGAGTTCCCTTCTCCTTGAAGGCCCTACAGCAAACACAACTAAACTTTAAGATTCTAGTTTCACTTCAATGCCTGCATCAAAACTTAGGCCTGATCCATAACAAATATGGTGACAGATTCAGGAATAAATTTACATGGAATACTAGCATAAAAAAGTACAGTTTTGTACCTACCATAAATGTAGATGTCCGAAGATCCACATTGCTGCAGTCCTTACACTTGGGTAGTCCGCTGTCCTCGGTCGGCCCGAATATCAAAGTATTAGGCTGACGTCGGTCAAGGCGCTTAAGACTGACATCAGGACGTCAGGGTACAAATGCGCATGACCGACATCATATCCTCAGTCTTTTCTTGCCCCAGATGTCAGAAGACCCTAAACAGAAAGGTCAAAAACCAGAAGACAGCAAAAAACAACCAACCACCCTTGTACTAACCATATGCACAATATATACAATATTCACAATATGTACAACCCAAACCACACAACCGCCTCTAACTACAGAGGGGAAGGAGGGAGGGCAAATTGGACTGCAGCAACGTGGATCTTCGAACATCTACATTTATGGTAGGTACAAAACTGTACTATGTTCTTCATCTCACATTGCTGCAGTCCTTACACTTGGGTAGAAACCCAAAGCAGAGATAAGGGAGGATGGCAAAACTATAAAGCAGTAGGAGCTGCCAAAATGCCCTGTAAAATTGCAGTGGCAAAACCAGCCCTCGATTTAGAGTAAAGTGGAAGGTGATAATGCTTAGAGAAAGTATGCACTGAACTCCAAGTAGCTGCCTCCAGAATATCTTTAGTTGCCACCCCCCTTAAAAAAGCTGTAGAAGTGGCAGTAGCCCTAGTGGAATGAGGCCTAATCCCAGCTGGAATCTCCTTGCCATGATGGGAATAACAGAAAGCAATACAAAACCCAATCCACTTAGAAATAGTTTGTTTTGACACAGGCTTGCCCTGAGAACCCAAAGCAAAAGAAACAACTGCTGAAACTGCCTGAACCCTTTAGTTCTGCTCAAATAATATCGCAACTGCCTGTGTATATCCAAAGTGTGCAAAATCTTTTCCCCTTTATTTTGGGGATTTGCATAAAAAGTAGGCAAATGAATAGTTTGGTTTAAAGCCACACTAGAAACCACTTTAGGCATAAAGGAAGGATTAGTACGCAAAGATACCCTATCCTTATGGAAAATTAAGAAAGGCTCAACTGCCATAAGGGCCTGTAATTCAGAAACCCTTCTCGCAGAGGTAATGGCCAACAAAAAAGCAGGCTTCCATGATAAATATTTCAACTCAGCAGTAGCTGCAGGCTCAAAAGGTTGTAGAGTGAGTTTCTCCAACACAAAATTGAGATCCCAAGCAGGAGTAGGAGCTCCGTGGGGTCTTATATTCTTTGCCCCTCTAAGGAATTGCTTAAACAAAGGATGAGAAAACAATGGTGGGTCACAGTCATAGTGAGCAGAAATTGCTGCAGCATGAACCTTAATAGAAGAGAAGGACAAACCTTTGTCCAGTAACTCAGTAAGATATTGAAGAGCCACACTTAAATTAGGCTTAGAAACGTCAAATTCCTTTGCTGTACTCCAAAATAAAAATCTCTTCCATTTATCTGCGTACACTTTCCTTGTACTAGGCCTTCTGGCCTCCAAAATAACATTCAAAACTTGCTGTGGAAGCTGAGACCCTCCAGGGTTTAAAATAGAATATGCCAGGCTGTCAGGTGAAGAGAGTGAAGTTTGACATTGAGTAAATGACTGTTCTCCTGAGACAGCAGGTGTGGAATCGAAGGCAAAGGCCATGGAGGCTCCCGTACCAGACTTCTCAGTAATGGGTACCAGTGCTGTCGAGGCCAATCTGGTGCTATTAAAATCATCTTTGGCTTGTCCTGTCTGACCTTCAGGAGTACCTTTGGGAGGAGAGGCAGAGGTGGAAAGGCATACACATGAAGATTGTTCCAATTGAATGAAAGAGCATCCACTTTCCAAGCTGTGGGATGAAACCTTTTTGTGCAAAACTTTGGCAACTGGTAGTTTAGTGGAGAAGCGAACAGATCTATGTCTGGAGTTCCCCATAACACTGTCAATTTCTGAAATACATGAGGATCCAATTTCCACTCGTGGGGATCCATAATTTGCCTGCTCAACACATCTGCTAAGGAGTTCTGTGCTCCGGCAGAAACCTTGCCTGAAGATTTAGCTGTAAACTGAGAGCAGTCTCCCACAAAATCATTGCTTGTCTGCATAGAGGATAAGAATGTGTTCCCCCTTGCTTGTTGATGTACCACATGACAGTTGTGTTGTCTGTTAGAATCAACACCTGCCCTGGAAGAAGTAAATCCTTGAAAGCTATTAATGCAAATTGGACTGCTAACATCTCCTTCAAGTTGATATGTAGATGTTGAAGTCTGGCAGGCCACGTGTCTTGTACCCACTTTCCATTTAGATGAGCTCCCCAAGCTTTGTCTGAGGCATCTGTCGTTAGAATCTGACTCGCCTCTGGCCGGGTCACAGAGAGTCCCTTGTTTAGGTGACATTCCTGAGCCCACCACAAAAATTCCTTTTGAATGCAAGGTATTATTTGAATGACAGTGTCCATATCTTGGCAGTGCTGTGTCCATACATTTTTGAGATACCATTGTAGCTTCCTCATATGCAGTTTGGCATTGGGAAGCACCAGAATACAAGATGCCATGAACCCCAAGGCTTGAAGGACTGTCCTTGCAGTCAGCCTGGACTGATGAGACAATTGATGGAAGTAGAGAAAGATTCTTTTGTTTGTCCAGGGTCAAAAAGGCCATCTGGGATGCTGTATTCAGTCTCACACCCAGAAAGCACATGTCCTGAGAGGGTACTAGACTGGACTTTTTCGTTCACAGAATACCCCAGGCATCTTAGCACTGCTATCACATATTGCAAATGATGAAGAAGTTAGTCCTTTCCTTGGGCCAGAATCAGGCAATCGTCCAAATAAGGATAGATCTGTATTCCTCTTAGCCTGAAGAAAGCTATCACTGGAGCCAGAACCTTCGTGAACACTCTGGGCGCAGTAGATAAGCCAAAGGGCAAAGCAGAGAACTGATAATGAGAAGTCCCAGCTCGAAAACGCAGATACTTCCTGCAACTTAGCCCGATAGGAACATGAAGGTAAGCCTCCTTGAGATCCAGAGTCACCATCCAGTGATCTTTGCCCAGCAGAGGTAAAAGCTGTTGTAACGTCAACATTTTGAACTTGGGAATGTTCAGATAAGTGTTGAGGAGAGATAAATCCAAAATTGGTCTCCACGTGTTCCCCTTCTTTGGTACTAGGAACAGGCGAGAATAAAATCCTAGGCCCACTTCTGGCAGAGGGACCGGTTGTATGGCCCCTATTTGGAGCAGCAGAGAAATTTGCTTGTGAGCCTCTAGTCTTTGCTGAGGAGGAACGTCCGGCATGCCTTTGAAAGGAGGCAAGGTATGGAAATAAAACCTGTAACCTTGGTGAATGATATCCAATACCCATCTGTCTTGGGTAATCAAACTCCAATTTTCCCTGAAGAGTGCCAACCTTCCTCCCAAAGGTGCTGCCAGGCAAGAGGGATCTGGCAGCTGAAAAGGTAGGTCATTGGGCCTGTTTACGAAAGGACTGGCCCCTGCCCTCACCTGAAGATTGTGCAGGAGAACTCCCTGTTCTAGGTCTGAAGGAGCTCTGAGCTCTGCCCCTACCACGTCTAGATCTACCCCTAGACTGTGAATCATAAGAAGGGTATGTCCACCCCTTAGCAGGCCAATTCCTACTAAACTTGGGAGGCTGGACTTGCAAAAAAGCTTTAACAGTCTGCATAGACTTAGCCTTGTCTTCCATTTTCTTCAAGACTGACTCAACAGGTGAACCAAACAACACATCAGACTGTAAAGGAGCATCCAAAATCCTTGTCTTAACATGTTCAGATAAATTCTGATCCCTCAGTCAGGCGTGCCTGCGAAGAACTGACCCAGTGGCAGCCACCCTAGACGAGGCCTGTACAGCATCAAAACCACATTGTAAAGAATGCTTACCCACCTGTTCAGAGACATGTACTAAATCTTGTAATTCCTTACACTCAATGCCTTCCGCCAGAGCATCTACCTTAGACTTCAGCTGAGAAAGAAGATAGTTCTGATATTTCAACATGTGAAACTGGCAATTCAAAGCCCTCATAGCTAAGGTGGAAGAAGTATAGACTTTCTTTCCCCATCTATCCAAAGCTCTGGCTTCTTTATCAGGAGGAACCGGATTTTTTACAACAGAGGCCTTGACACCCTTAGGTCCCTGACTAACAGTTTCTGGGTCCGCCCTAGGACTCTTATAAAGATATTTATGAGCCTCAGGCACCCTATAATACCTATCCGGTTTAACAGGAGCAGGAGGCAAAGAATCAGGATTAAGTGAAGCCTCCGCAAACACATCTTCCACAACATCCAGAACAGGAGGTATAGCCAAAGGCCTATGCTGGGGTAAAAGCAAAAACTCCCTAAGCCTTTTCCTGGAATCAGAGAAGTCCTGACCTTCCCACTTAAAATGTTCCCTCATGGAATGAAGAGTCTCTGAAAAAGAAAAATCCTCTGGAGGAGAAGCAGAAGGGGTAGAATCATCTGCATCAGAATCAGAATAAGGAGAATACTCCTGCAAGTCTTCAGCCGAAGACTCTGAAACATCTGAAGCCTGCTCAAAACTCCCCAACTCTGGTTCCACCCTAGGCCTCTTATCTGGAGGGGGCAAAGAACCTTTAATCAAAGTAATTAAATCTTCTGCCATTTTAAGCATGTGCTTCTTGGGCACAGATCCTGAAGAACTAGGAGTGACACCAACAGAAGCTAAAACCTGGCCTGCCTCTGGGAGAAGCCTTAGAAACAGAAGGAGAGGGCCTAACCATCCTAGGAAGGGAGGGGAGTACAGTAACCTCAGAAGCCCCTTCAGCCTGACCTGCCTCCTGAGAGGCCACATCCTGCAATAACAAAGTTTCCCCCTGGGACTCCAGAGAAGCCTCCGTCGGAACCACCGGTTCCACTGACGCCTCTAAAGAACCGGCGTCCGGTACGGACGACTCTTCTTGCCTGGGTTTAGCTGCGTTGTCTTTGCGCTTCTTCGAAGAAGCGGGCGGAGTGTCCGACGGCATCTTATAATTGCACCGCTTCCCAAAGACCAACCTGGCACAATCTAACCTTCGCTTAATAGTGCGCTTATTGAACCTAGCACAAAAGCGACACCCAACAACGTCGTGCTCAGGCCCCAAACAAGGAATACACAAAGTATGATAATCTCTATGCGGTATCTGTTTCCCACAAGAAATACAGTTATTCACTTTTCCTGACATCCGGTAAACCACTGAGGCAAGAAAAAACTAAAATATTCCCCAACGGGGTACTTAGCCAACTTTGACTCTGTCTGAAACTCCGAATTCGAAAAATTTCAGAACGCCGAACGGCACTTGCAACGCTGCTTCTGCATCGGACCATGCGGCAAAAAAGACTGAGGATATGACGTCGGTCATGCGCATTTGTACCCTGACGTCCTGATGTCAGTCTTAAGCGCCTTGACCGACGTCAGCCTAATACTTTGATATTCGGGCCGACTGAGGACAGCGGACTACCCAAGTGTAAGGACTGCAGCAATGTGAGATGAAGAACATCATGAGAGAAGTGAGAGGTTTTCAGTTTACCAGGAAACTATAAAATGTCAAAGCTTAGGAAAAACAAATTTCTAAAGCCAACTAAAATTTCAAAACTGCCTCCTCTATCAGAGGATCAAGTCTAAAAGGAACCTTAGGAATAACTCCAGCACTGCTCCAAGTTGATACCAAACTGTTGTACTTCACTCTGCCTTTCACTCAGCTAACCTATTAGCAGACAAAATTCAAAACACCTCCCACCATCACCAAGTAACCTACACATGTTTAACCCCTTATCAGCCCTCCACCCAAAAGCTCTCCCCCAATGAAAAATATTGTGGGTCTGAAAGAGCTGGGGTGCTTCCTTCCAATATTAACCACCACCTTAAAAACCTGCTCCACAATGTGTTCAAGCCACAGATACAAAAACACAAGTGGATAAGTTTGAAAAAGTGAAGTGATCTCCCTACACAATGGAGGCTCACCATTGATCCTGACAACTATACACCCATAATGCTCACGTCTCACCCGAGATGCAAAACACAACTATAAACTTGACACGTAGATGCTGGAAACCTAAAGTCCCTCTACACAGACCAGTCTGGGTTAGCATAGTGTAGATATTGCCTGCTTAACCAGACTTAAGGTGAAAGTCCCAGTGGCCATGGTCAAGGTCAATGGCAAGTCTGTACACAAATCTTACTTTTGCCTAGCCAAAACGTTTGACAATTATTACTCTCCCAGGCATTACAGCTAAAGTTAATCAACTAAAGGTAATCCCTTGGTACACACACACACACACACACACACACACACACACACACACACACACACACACACACACACACACTTTTTCAAACTAGCAGCAAAGGGAGGCCAGGGTTTATGTAGGAGGTTGAGATGAGGCTGAGAGAAAAATGTGCATTGTGGTTTGAGGTAATTTTTTTTTGGGGGGGGGGGGTGCGTTGTGGTTGGGATTTGTTAGATTTCTAATGGTATCAATAAAAAACTGGGTAAGGAGAGAGAGAGGCATTATCTTTGTCTAAGGTTAGGAGAAGGCTGGGAGTTTGAGGTTTACCAGGGTGAAAGATGGAGTTGATATTTATCTAGAGGTTTTTGGGGTTGGATTGAGGAGTGGATTGTGCCTTGAGGTAGAATGCTTTATTATATTTTTTGGTGTGATTTCTTACTTCATTAAATAAACTGCCGGTGTGTGGGGGATTTGGTTGTTTGCCATGTTTTCCAGGCGGAGTCTCTTGTGTATGAGTAGGAATACATCTTTACTGAGCCAGGGGGCATTTTATTTTTATTTTGCAAGGGGGTGTTAGTGAGTAGATTATGACAAGAAAGAAGCAACTGAATTAGACTACAGCACCATTAAGAGGGAGTGAGTGTAGGTTAGACCAATTAAGAGAAAGAGTCCATCACTGAGAATGGTGGGGTTGAAGTTAGTGAGCTTACAGCAAAATTCATGTACATGTGACTTACTTAGCCAGGGAGTACATCTCTGTATACTGATGGGAAAATGATCACCCAAGGCATCGGGAAGTGTTCTAGGGTTATGGTAGAGATGGGGGGGGGGGGGTCGCTAGATAAGATCTGGTCAAGTGTTGTGCGGTTATGTTTGTCATGTGTTGTAGGGGTAGTAACTAGCAGAGTAAACCCAAACAAATTGATGCTTTGGGCAGGGAAGGTGGTATCAAGAGTATGCCAACCAATGTTCGCATCTTCTAGCAAGACAGTTTTGTAGGCCTCTTACCCAATGTGAATGAACATGCTCGAAACCAGTTGGGTTAACTGTTGATAGCAAAGGATAGAAAAGCATCTAGGAAACATACTTTAATTCAAGGTCTTCAAACACAGTTTGCTTATTATTAGTGATGCTACAAGAAATATAGATGTAACATGAGATTCCTGGGGATTTTCTCCTTTGAAAATAGGCAATGTCCAACACGGCAATTCTGGAATAAGCTTTGAAGACAGCAAATCCCACAATTGAAAAAAAAATCTGCATTACTTCTAAACAACCCGCAAAGTACTACCACTTTTCATTTTCCAAAGACAAGTTCAAGAGCAATATATTTTTATTATGGCACATTTATTAACTGGAATAATGCAAAGGAGCAAGACTATTTTCAGTGGAGGCTTGGGAAAAGTAAAGCTCCACTAAACATTCATATGCAGGAAAGTAAGTGAGGAAAGGAGTGATGGGAGATCAAATATGGTAGATACACAAGGAAAACAAACAGATAAATGACCGTGAAGAGAGAAACAGTGTGAAAAAAGAGTGACTAATAAAAGGGAGAGAACTGGGACAAAAGAAGTAAATGCAAGTAGATGTACATGAGAACATCCAGTTTTTAATTTTTTGATAATTTGCCCTTTTTTTTTTTGTTAATTTCTGATGACTAGGAGTATTGTGTTCCACAGACACCGTAAGAGTTTTTGTGCAGATTGTGACTTGGTAACTTGTACGTTTGGAGGTTGTGAGCACTGGTTTCCATTAACTGTAGATTTATTGGCTATAAACATTACAGATGGGCATTTGTTTCATGTATAAAGAATTGTGCGTACAGCTGTTTTTTTTTTTTTTTTTTTTTTAATAATGTGAAGATGAGGCAGCACTGCCTAATGTGCATCACAGAGAGTTGTGATGACCAGACCTACCAACAGTCCCAGTTTTTTAAAAAATGTACCCATCTTCAGGTCTACTTACCCCCATTAAGTGATGTACCTGTTTTGGCATATATCCCCATTTTTAGACTTTATATACCCAAGACAATATTCTAATTCCCTCCTCAATTACACACAATTGTTGAAGCCATCTAGTACACAGAAAAGCATACTACGCGAACATAATAGTGTCACTGAAATTTAGGAGACACCTCACATCTCCCTAATTTTTAGGGATCAAAAGTAAACTGTGTGGCGGAATTTAGCAATACCTCATTAAGGTTTACATTCTTTGATAATGTGCTTCTATCTTCCAGTTGTTACTTGTGTATTTTTTTTTT
The DNA here is from genome assembly GCF_019279795.1 of Protopterus annectens. NCBI lineage: Eukaryota > Metazoa > Chordata > Ceratodontiformes > Protopteridae > Protopterus > Protopterus annectens. Next base: position 898,608,848 of record NC_056731.1, read on the forward strand.
TTTTTTTAAACTTGTTATGCGTAGTATCCCACATTGCTACTGGAAGAGGAAAGCTATGCGCTACCAGGTGCTCAAATTTTAGGATAATGAATATGCCCAGATTTTAGGCTAGATGTGCTTACTTTTCAATGGCCTTTGTCCTGCTTTTTGATGTCTGCAAATTGACAGGTATTGTTACAGCAAGTTCATCAACAAATCTGGCAATGTAAAACAGAAGTGTGCTTTAGGAATATTAGTTTGTATGGAGAAGTATTAAACTATAAGGAGAATTGGTGCCAGAGCAGTGTCAAGCTGTGCCGTCTTCATTAGATTAGGCTTTGATGTGCATAACGTCTGAATTTGTTTCTTATGGAAATAATGCAGTGTGTGCGTCTCACGAAGTGCAGTTTGTGACAGACAAGCATGGTGACTAGCCTCTGGCAGGTAGAGTAACAGTTTTATTTGAATTTAAAACAGAAACTACAATGTTTAAAGCCACTCCAATAATTTCTGATAGTTCTTCCATGCGATACAGTATCTGGTTTAAAGAAGATGGAACAAATTAGAGCAGAATCATCTCCCAATGCCTCATTAATCCAATATGCTGGATAGCAAGCATCTTAGGAGAACAGACTTGGACCAAGTCTAGATCCACGTAGGAAAGCCAATGCCAATAGCTCTTAAGCCAGTTTAAGTGGTGCTACTCAGATGCATGTCACACAAACACTGGAGGAATGGATGGGATACAGTATCAAAATACTTTGACACGTCCAAAAACATGGTAAAAGTTAAGATCTTTACATATACACGCATATTACGCACACATGCATATTACACAAACACACTGTTTAGGAATGACAGTAGGAGAGCTTTCAGTACACTTAAATTATCCTAGTAAGAGGTTCCAAGCTAGCAAGTCTATAGGTGTGAAAGGTTGCTTTGGATTCACCTTTATGGATTAGTGGAATAGGACTTTCTAGAAGTTTATAACACTGGTCAGCAATGTAGCTGTTAATACAGCAAGTGAATAAACTAACATTTTAAAGGCTATTTAGATATTCATGAGGAAGGATGTCTGGTGCAGGGGATGTGGGCTTAGGTTTTTGCAGCAGTCTTTTTAAAAAGAAGAATGCACTATTAAAAGAAACCTGAATGAATGAAGATTGTTGATGCGAGTGTTATTGTACTGTTTGGTCACAGATGTACCTTAGTCAGCGAAATGAGCATTAAAGTTGGAAGTCTTATTAAATGTCAGGTTCACTGGGGACTAGGGTAGGTGTTGGTTTTGGAGTGGTACAAGTGCAGTAGTTTGTGGAAGTAGAACTGTTCACCTGATTTAGTAATCCCAGGTCATGGATGACTAGGGTCCTTGGTCTAGTCCACTGAACCGGTTAACAAACAGTAAACAGTTTTGAATAGGTTTCAGAGTATACTGCAGACCGGCTCGACTGTACAGTTTGGGAGGCTTCCTACTGTTACCATGCTCTCTCTCGGTTGGTCATTAATTAAATTTCAGTTGACATCCAAAGAGTAGTGTTTTTGTCAGTCTTTTCTGTAGATAAAAGGAAACAGTATAATTAGGAATGTGTGAATGGTACAGACAGCCTCATTTAAGAGAAAGATTTTTACGGGAAACCATTTGTTTAGAATGAAAAAGGATAATGAATGTAGCTTTTATTTATTATTTGAACCTAGTGGTAGAAGTCTCTTCAGTTTCTGGTTTACCTGCATATATGAAATACAAATTGGTGGTGGTCAATTCATTTAGTGTTCTTAAGAGAATGCTAGCGGTCATGTTTAAGAATCTAGGCTATAAATATTGTAGTTTCCCAATGGTTTTGTCGAAGCATATAGGGTCAGTCATCAGCTGTGAAAACCTAAAGTAGTTAATGTTAAGGGCTTCTTTTTAGGAAATCCTATAATTAGGCTAGTGGAATTTTACCAGAAATATCTGTAATCATTTAGACCAATGAATACGGATATCTACTGCAGTATTAAGTGAAAATCGAGGATGTCTTCTCCAATAAGAACATTAGTTTGGGTTAAACTGTGCAGATAACTAAAGGAGTTATGAGTAGGTGTTTAAAGCCAAGTTAAAATTAGCATCTTGGCTGACTTAAAGGGAGGAATGGATAACGGGAGAGGTGAAGTTCTAGTTGGCTGGAAGATGATACAAATTACATTTTTTTTTTTAGATTAGCAAGTCTTAGTATATTTCCAGGAAGCTGCATTTCTTTGTCGATAATGTGAGGTTTTAGCTAGGTTTGTGTCATGTTGATGGTATCAGGTTTGTAGTGCTCCATCCATCTATGGAGTTATTTTATTGCAAATACTTCCTACAGATTTGTTGTCATGGTGGCAATTCTTTACGAGTGAATTTTGAGCTCCCCATGCAGTAAGAGGTGTAATGAAGACAGAGTAGTGCAGTACTTTAAGAAGCTGATGTTTGAAAAACCTCTCAAGTCCTCCAAATTTAAGATGCACAACCAATAGGATCTTAAATGTCAGAAGTGTTGCTGGCTCAACCAGCACCCTGCCTCTTCAAGTGAGGATGGGGGGGGGGGGGGGGGACACAAACACAACATGAAGCACTTCACCGTAATTTTGTAGCCATCTGCTTATTACAATTAGAGCCACCACCCACCCCCAGAGCTCTTCCATTTAAGAAATGAAGACGTTCTTTCCAATGGTACTCTAACAAGGCTTCCAGATGCACAACACACATCATTCCCTCCTATCCCAGCCATTCTATGCCCTACCACAACACTCTTTCCACACATTTTTATTAAAATTAAAACCTTAGCAAACTGCTTGTTACAATGTAGAAAACAGTTGTTACAGGTCTAGGACCATACACTAATGCAATACTAGCGTTTAGAAAACTGTATTGCATTTATGCTAGAGACCCAGACCAGCTGATTTCCCCCCCCCCAGCACTTGTGCTCCTCTGCCCCTGCCCTAGCCATGCTACTGCCTAATGTGCTCCTCTGCCCCTGACCTAGCCATGCTACTGCCTAATGTGCTCCTATCTGACTAACTAGTAATTCTACAACTTAAGCTGTCCAAATGGTGGTGGAAGACAAATGTGAAAAAATGGCATCTACTTCTCTGAAGTACAGGCCAACACTAAGGGACTCTGGCTAACAAAGTTCGCAGATGATTGCTAACAGAGAGCCATTATTGAATCCCCAAATGATTTGGATATTCTACAAAAGGGCCTTACAGAAACAGAAGCTTGATGCCAGGGCCATGGGCTCAAACTTAATGCCAAGAAATGTACAGTGCTCTCCTTTGGGGAAAAAAACATGTACCCATGAATTACCACATAGGTGACAGTACAATAAACACTGAAAGTGCGATGAGACTTAAGACACAGGTGGACAGTGGTCTCCCCTTCAATATCCACATCGCCACAACAGTCAGGAAATCCTATGTGGCACACCTCATCACCAAGGGCTTTTCATCCAGAAAAAAAAGGAGGTTTTTGTCACACTGTACTCATCCATCAATATACCCATTATAGAGTACAATGCCCCAGTTGATATGTACCTCACAAGACATCTGCAACAGCTGGAAAGGCCGCAGAAATACCTCACTAAAGAATCACAGGCCTAAAGCAGATGCCCTATGCTGACAGTCTTAAAAGAAACTCCAGCTATACTCTGTGGCATATTGTCTACTCAGAGGTGATCTCTGCTCAACAAGGCCATGTCAAACACTGAGCTGTTGGACATGATCCAGTTAAAGAAATCCCAATCCCTCAGAGCCACACACTCCAGGGATCTAAACCTTGTCATCACAATGAACAAAACATGCTGGATGGATAGGTTCCTGACCCAGAAACTCCCCATACATGTCAAGCAGCGCACCTCCTTGGCCCTTTTCAGAAGGAACCTTGACGACTGGATGGAAAATTCACCGCCGGGGATCAAGTCAGTCGCCCTGCTGGACAGGGGTCCAGGGAAGTAGAAATACCCAGGGAATGGTTATGGCTAGGCTTGTATAGGCCCCAGGGCCGATAGGGTTCATAGGTTGGTACTAGGCTAGGAAGACAAGAGTTTAAGTTGTTCAGGAAGTGACGTTTACAGGCTTGAAAGATGTTTGATTTGAGCCAAATTAGCAGAGCCCATAACATAGAGGTCCATTAACCATGTATGCTGCTAAGGTAACAGACATTCTAATAAAAAATAAGCTTATGAAAAGACCGTTCTTGGAAAGGGGAAAGATGATTTAAGATTGTAAAAGCGGAGCATGAAGGCACAGCAGGACAAAATCCAATAAAAGGGAAAAATAAATAAATAAATAACTCAGTCATGAAATCAGGAATACCTCCTCAACTGTCCAGATTTGTGGTGGCATGACATCTTTGTTGCAATATTAACTGTAGACACACAATACCAAAGTTCAGTAAAAAAGCTACAAGACAGCTGTATTCAAAATCTAACATACTCTAGTAATCAGCTGACAGAAAGGCAAGGCTTCTGCATGTGCCACAACTAGCCCAAGCCTGTCTGATGCCAGGGGAGTGCCAAAACTTACCACAACCTCCAAGTTTTTTTTTTGGGGGGGGGGGCAATAAATAATCAACTATACCAGAGAGGCACACAAGTGTTGTGCTAACAAGACTACAAGTAAGAGACCAAGGTAAACCTTGCAGACAAACCCCAATAAAAATATAAAAGTAATACCTACCAATTCATTTCTCTGTGCGAGCACAGAGTGAGATTAGCAGAGAGTGTGATCTGGATACCAGCAGGTAACAAAAACAGCAAGTTGCCCCCCCCCCCCAAAAAAAAAAAAAAAAAACTGCATCAAACCAGAAGCCAGTTTATGCACAGAGTTCTAAAGACATAAGGGGCAGCAATGGCTCTACAAGTCTGAGCAAAGCAGTGGCTGTATACACCGAAGCAAAATGAGAGGTTTTTTTTTTTTTTTTTTTTTTTTTTAATAACTTAGCATGCAGTTAAGGAAACCATTGAGAAGCCTAGCCCATTTTCCCCAACTGAACTCTAAAGCAGTGCTTGGTTAAGTAACTTGCTCAAAGCCGCACATTAGGCAAATAAAGGTAGAGAGAAAAATTCTGTACCCACAGGAAGCAGTTTGCAGCATCTATCTTCTGCACTGCTCGAGGAAAAACATGGAACTAGGTAAGAAATGTACAAAAAAAGTTGGCTTTAAGCCCATCAAACAGAATTGGTCCTTTTCAGAAGCAACCCAGGAGCATTGCCTGCCTACTGAAGTGAACTGCTCAGAATCGCACAGAAGGCAAAGGAAGGTGGAGGGAATTAGACCCTGTACCCTTGGTTACATGGAGCGACTTAACAATAGAGGGCTAAGGCTCTCAACTGTCAGTTTAGTTTCCTTTAAGGAACTTACACATCCATTAATATATTTTTACCTTCCAAAAGCTCTAAAGGTCCACATACCCCAAATATAACCAAAATACCATATCAAACACTAGTCTTATTGTAGTCTCCACTCGAAGGCATATACACACTGTAGTCTCAGCTATGAAGTGATAAACTTGTGAGAAAACTCAAGACACAGATCACTGGCTTTAATAACATTTATGGTGTTAAAAACTGACATACCTGATCAGAATTTAAGTCCACCTGGTGCAGCTTACGTGCAGAGCCTAAATCAGGTCGCTGTCTGGCAGGAGTTCCACGTACTCCACTACGTGGGGTTCCTTCAACTCTAGAACTAGGAGTTCCATATGTCAAAGGTGAGCTGATATCCAATTCACTAAGAACCGCTGTGAAAGAAGAAAAAAAAAGTGACCTTCAGTCTCATAAGTTACATAAAGTTCATGCTCAAGATGCAAATAAATAGCAGACAGTGCAGTCACCTGTCCTCTTTGTGAAAAACTATTCAGTATCTCGAATTTTAAAGCATCAGAAAAGTTCCGCACACACTAAAGCTTCACAGCCAAATGAGAAAGAAGTGTAGTAAAAAGGGACAACAGCAATGTAGGACTTCAAATTTAAACACTGCACAGCAGCTCTACTTCAAAAAGGACATCACTAATTCACTGGCACATAAATGGCGTCAAAACTACCAATAGCTCAGGTTCAGGAGTGAGGAGGGGGCAGTGCAAGTCCTTCCACCCATGGGGGTGCAACTCAATGCAAGTGTGGATGGCCTCCTACAGCCCACAAAGTTAAAGGCAGGGGGACAGCAGAAGGGTTTATTAGGTAGGCATGTGTAGAAGCACATTCTATACACTACGCTCTGCAGCAAAAACTAAGGAGACAAATGCACGCCACCCAGGTCCTAGAAATATACCCTCTAGGAGCTCCAACAATAGTCATCCATAGTGCATACATTTTAGAAGGATCGAGTAGCACAAGGCCACTGTACAATAGAAAAATGGGGGGGGGGGGTCATGAAAGTACATTTATCAAAGGATGCCTGTATATGCACATATTTGATAGATTATACCAAACATGGACTGTTTCAGGGAAGCTCCAAAAGGGGAGCTACTGGTAATAGTTCCAAGAAGAACTGAAGTCCAAAGGTGTACTGGCCATAAAATCTGGGACAAAAAGTGCAGGGATCCTCGCAGTCAACATATAGGCAAAACAATCTATTATGTGGAGCTAGCAAACAGTGGGGAGGGGGGACATACACCTAGCTGCCTACAAACAGGCATACTTTACAAAAATAATTTGGAATCTACTTTATATACACTAGCATATATACACAGCAAGATCTAGTAAGCAGAAAGTACAGTTGTGTACCTACTATAAATGTAGATGTTAGAGTGTATTCATTGTTGCAGTCATTACTCTTGGGTTATCCTGCTGGCAGGCTACCCGCAGTCAGCCAGAATTCCAAAGTCTAGGTCCGGCGTCGGTTGCTGTCACCTCTTCCCTGACGTCAGTGCGCCAGGGGTATAAAAGATGCAGCAGACGCCATTTTCTTCAGTTTTTCTTGCCCCAGATGTCAGGTGCCCCCAAACTGGTAGGCTGAAAAATATGCCAATAAAAATGCATGCACAAAAATTACATTTTCTTCATCTACAAGCAAATACACCAAAAAGGTTGTATAGGATAGAGAAGTGCAGACAAGTCCCAGCAAAGAAGAGGGGGATGGTGGGTGGGTACCCTGGACTGCAACAGTGAACACACTCTAATATCTACATTTATGGTAAGTACACAACTGTACTATGTTCATCGTGTTTCACTGTTGCAGTCATTACTCTTGGGTTGAATCCCAAAGCTGAGGTAGGGTGGCTGGGCTAAATAGGATTAGGAGAGGCTATGAGGTCCTGCAGAACTGCAGTGGCAAAGCCTGCTCTGGACTTAGAGTATAGAGGTAGGTGGTAGTGCTTTGTGAAGGTGTGCACTGAACTCCAAGTTGCAGCCTCTAAGATATCGTTGGTTGGTACTCCTCTGAGGAAGGCTGCTGCTCTGGTGGAATGAGGCCTAATGTCCTTGGGTGCCAATTTGCCATGTTGAAAATAGCAGAAACGGATGCAATGGCCTATCCATTTAGAAATAGTTTGTTTTTGAGATGGCCTTTCCCTTGTGATCCTGCAGCATATGAAACTAAAAGTTGCTCAGTCTTTCTGAAAGCTTTAGTTCTGTCCAAGTAGAAACGTAAATGCCTGTGCATGTCCAAAGAATGCAGAATTTTATCACCCTTGTTCTGTGGATTAGGATAAAAGGTTGGCAAATGAATGGTTTGGTTAAGGGCCACACTGGACACCATCTTGGGCATAAATGTAGTGTTTGTCCTCAGAGAAACCCTGTCTGGATGAAAAATGATGAAAGGTTCCACAGCCATGAGCGCTTGTAACTCCAAGACTCGCCTTGCAGAGGTTATTGCTATGAGCAGAGCTGTTTTCCAGGATAAGAATTTTATATCTGCTGTCGATGCTGGCTCGAAAGGAGGCAGTGAGAGTTTTTCCAAAACATAATGGAGGTCCCAGGTCGGAATTGGTGCTCTCCTTGGAGGCCTAATGTTTTTTGCCCCTCTGAGGTACTGCCTTATAAAAGGATGAGAAAAAATAGGTGGTTCTGTATTGTAATGGGCTAAAATGGCAGAGGCATGAATCTTGGACTGATGAGAAGGAAAGGCCTTTGTTCAGCATCTCAGTTAGGTATTGTAAAATCTGAGGGATATTTGGTATACACGTGTCAATGCCTTGTCCCAAGCACAGAATCTCTTCCATTTTTCTGCATAAGATTTTCTGGTGCTGGGCCTCCTGGCCTCCAAGAGAACATCCATAACAGCTTTTGAAAGGAGCGTTCTGAATGGCTACATTATCCGCCATACTGCTAGATTTAATGTCCCGAGTTGGCTGTGCAGGATCTGATTGTTTTGTTGCGTCAGCAAATGAGAAGTTTGAGGCAATATCCATGCTGGATCTGGAGACAAGCTCATTAGGATTGGGTACCAGTGCTGGCATGGCCAGTCTGGTGCAATCAGTATCATTTTTGGCTTCTCTTGTCTGACCTTTAGGAGTACCCTGGGAAGGAGAGGCAGTGGGGGAAAAGCATATACTGTTAGATTTTTCCAGCTGAAGGATAGGGCGTCCACTTTCCATGTGTGCTTGTGATAAATCCTTGTGCAAAATCTCTGTAATTGGCAGTTGTAAGGGGAGGCAAATAGATCTATGTCTGAGCATCCCCATTTCCTTATCATGCTGAAGACTTGTGGATCCAGTTTCCATTCGTGGGGATCCATGAGGTTTCTGCTTAGTTCATCTGCCAGAGTATTTGTTTTTCCTGGCAGGAATTGTGCTTGCATGTGAATTTGAAAAGCCAATGCTGTGTCCCATAAGGTCATTGCTCATCTGCAGAGGGAGTAGGAATGTGTACCTCCCTGTTTGTTTATGTACCACATGACCGCAGTGTTGTCTGTCTTTATCAGTAACTGTCCTGGACGAAGCAGGTCCTTGAAAGCCATCAGGGCATTTTGAACAGCTAGCATCTCTTTTTGATTGATGTGAAGATGCATCTGGTTTGCAGGTCATGTGCCCTGAATACATTTTCCTGCCATATGGGCCTCCCAGGCATAATCTGATGCATCCATTGTCAGTGTCTGTCTGGCTGTGGGTAAACTGAATGGCAGACCCTTGTTGTGGTGACAAGCTTCTGCCCACCATCGAAACTCCTATTGCAGGCAGGGAATGAGTGCAATTACTGTCTCCAGGCTGTGGCAATGCTGAGTCCAAACACTTTTTAGGTACCATTGTAGTTTCCTCATATGCAGTCTGGCATATGGAATTAGTAGAATGCAAGATGCCATGAAACCAAAGGCCTGCAGGATTTTCCTTGCAGATAACTGGGTTTTTGTTGCCAATTCCTTGAAGTAAGTAGTCAGATGCTTTTGTCTGGCGTGAGATAAGCCATCTGGGCAGATGTAGTTAAGCTTGCACCCAGGAATATTATCTCTCGAGAGGGCACTAGTTTTGATTTTTCGTTTACTGTGTACCCTAGGCCAATTAGTAATCTTTTTACAAATGCCAGATGCTTCAGAAGAATGTCTGTTCTCTGCTTGAATTAGGCAGTCATCCAAGTAGGGATATATTTGAATTCCTTTTTGTCTGCAAAACGCAATTACTGGTGCCAGGCATTTTGTGAAGACCCTGGGCACAGTAGATAAGCCAAAGGGCAGTGCAGAGAATTGGTAATGCATTGAGCCAGCTATGAATCTGAGGTATCTTCTGCAAGATTGTCTAATTGGGACATGCAGGTATGCCTCTTTTAGGTTTAAAGTTACGAGCCAAGTCTTCTTGCCCAGCATGGGCAGTAGCTGCTGTAGAGTCAATATCTTGAATTTTAGAACTTCCAGAAACTTATTTAAAATTGACAGGTCCAGTATTGGTCTCCAGGTTTTGTCCTTTCTGGGTACTAAAAGTCTGGAGTAAAATCCTTGCCCCTGTTCTTGTAGTGGTACTTGCTGAATGGCCCTCATATCCATGAGGGCTGCAATTTGTTTTTGTGCCTCTGCCCATTGATTGTGTGGCAGGTCTGGCATACCCTTTGACCTTGGTAGGGTGTGAAAATGGAACCTGTAGCCTAGGGACACTGTTCAGGACCCATTTGTCTTGGGTAACCATTTGCCAATTTGATGAAAAAAGTGCTAGTTTACCCCCTAAGGGGGCTGCCAAAAGATAAGTGCTTGGATCTGGTAGAGGAAAGTCATTGGGACTGTTTCCTGTAAGGTTGTGATTTGTCTTCTCCACCTTTGGAGGTAGGAGCACCCCATTGTTTAGGCCTGTATGAGGCTTGTGGCTGAGATCTGCCTCTGGGACACCTGTATCTGCCTCTTTGTGGTCTGTCTGACACTGGAAAGGACCAAGGTTTAGAAGGCCAATTTCTGCTAAACCTGGGTGGCTGTACCTGTAAGAAATCCTTGACTGCATGGATTTTGCTTTATCCTCCATTTTTTTCAACACTCCTTCTGCTTCAGTACCAAACAAAGTATCGCGCTGTAATGGTGCATCTAATAATTTTGCTTTAACATGATCAGGCAGATTCTGTTCCTTTAACCAAGCTTGCCTTCTAATAACAGAACCTGTAACTGCGGCCTGCAAGAGGCCTCCAGTGAATCATAACCACATTGCAAAGTATGCTTTCCCCACTTGTTCAGCTGCATGCAATAAATCCTGCAATTCCTTGTTCTCTGAACATTCAGTGTTTGTCAATTTTTGTTTAAGCAGTGACATTAAGTATTGCTGATATTTAAGCATATGAAACTGACAATTTTAAAGCCCTTACAGCCAGGGTAGCAGAAGTGTAGACTCCCCCCCCCCCATCTGTCTAGAGCCCTAGAATCCCTATCAGAGGGGGACAGGGTTATTTGCAGTGGAAGCTTTAACCCCCTTGGGACCCTGAGATATAGTTTCTGGGTCAGCAGCGGGGTTTTTATACAGGAATTTATGAGAATCCAGGACCCTATAATATCTGTCTGGCTTAGCAAGTGCAGGGGGTAAAGAGTCAGGGGACAGGCCGGACTCTGAAAATACATCTACAATGTCTAGAACAGGTGGAATAGCAAGGGGTCTGTGCCAAGGAAGAAGCAAAAAGTCTCTGAGCCTTTTCTTAGATTCAGAATAATCTTGGCTCTCCCAGTGGAAATGCTCCCTCATGGTATGCAGGGTTTCCCCAAAAGAATAATCCTCAGGAGGAGAGGCTGAAGGAATGGATTCTTCAGCATCAGAATCCTCATTGGGAAGCATGGAGTAATCCTGTTCAGGGGAGGAATCAGAGGAAATAGAAACCTGATCTGAAGAATCATTCTCTGTCTCTTGCCTAGGCCTCTTATCAGGAGGGGGATGGGAGCCCCTGATCAGAGTAATTAGGTCTTCGGCCATTTTGAGCATCTGTTTTTTAGGCATGGAAATCCGAGTAGGAGAATGCTGTACTTGTTTGTCTTTAGGGCTGCTTTAGTCGGTCTTTGAAGCTGAAGATGGCTTAATATATAGTTGTGTAGGTCTGAAAACACACTCAGAAGCCAATGCCTGCTCAGTGGTTCCAGACCCATCTGAGGGGATAATTTCCGAGTGTCCAATACCTAGAGTATCCAGAGGCCCAGTCGGCTCCACGTGGGAGTCGGAAGCAGCCTGTGGCTCCGAGGTAGCAGGCGCCAGGGGCATGCGAAAGCACCTCACTGAGAACCGGCGACTGGCCTGGCAGAGGCTTCGTTGTCAGTTTTGGACCTCTGATGCCCATCCTTTTCCTTGTCCTTGCGTTTTTTGTAGACTCCGGTTGTTGGCTGGTCCGACGGCATTATATAATTAAATCTTTGGCCAAAATAATGAAATGCAAAATCGAATAGATGCTTGATAGTGCATTGGTTAAATCTAGCACAAAATAGACAGCTAGCAACGTTGTGATCAGGGCCTAGGCAAGCAATACAGTAAGAGTGAAAATACTTGAGGTATTTGCTTCCCACATGAAATACAATTGTTAACTTTTTCTGACATCGGTCTGGAGCAAGAAAAAAGCTTCCCCAACGGGGTACTTGGCTTTAATGAAGACTTTGGTTCTGAAATTCGTATTTGAAAATCTCAGGAGTCAGCCAACCAGCATTTGCCAACTGCTTTTGCTTCGGGCACTGTATGGCAAGAAAGACTGAAGAAAATGGTGTTTGCTACATCTTTTATACCCCTGGCGCACCGACGTCAGGGAAGAGGCGACAGCAACCAACGCTAGACCTAGACTTTGGAATTCTGACAGACTGCGGGTAGCCTGCCAGCAGGATAAAGTACAGTTTTGTACCTACCATAAATGTAGATGTTCGCGTGCTGATACAGCTGCAGTCCTCACATATGGGTTCTCCTGCAGTTAGGCGGGTCCTCGGTCGGCCGAATTCCAAAGTCTAGGTCCGGCATCGGTTGTCGTCGCTTCTTCTCTGACGTCAGTGCGACAGGGGGTATAAAAGAACCAGCCGACGCCATTTTCTTCAGTTTTTCTTGCCCCAGATATCAGGTGCCCCCAGAAGGAAGGCAATACATAAAATTAGGTAATAATGCAATGCAATATAATCAAAAAACAGTAGTTGCAAGCAAATACACCATAAAAGAATACCCCTAGAGGGGAAGGAGGGAGGGAAACCTGGACTGCAGCTGTATTAGCACTCGAACATCTACATTTATGGTAGGTACAAAACTGTACTATGTTCATCGTGCATACAGCTGCAGTCCTTACATATGGGTAGAATCCCAAAGCTAAGAAAGGGGTGGTAGGCATTAGGTGTAATTAGGAGGAGCCAAAATGCCCTGCAAGACTGCAGTGGCAAAGCCTGCTCTAGATTTGGAGTTTAATGGTAAGTTGTAGTGCTTGGAGAAGGTATGTAGAGAACTCCAAGTGGCTGCTTCCAAGATATCCTTGGTAGGAACTCCTCTGAGAAAGGCTGTAGAGGTGGCTGTGGCCCTGGTGGAATGGAGTTCTAATGCCTGTAGGTACAGTTTTGCCATGAAAGGAATAGCAAAAGCGTATGCAGTGGGCTATCCATTTTGAAATTGTCTGTTTGGAAATTGGCTTTCCTTGAGCTCCTACTGCATAGGCCACAAAGAGCTGTTCTGATTTTCTGAAAGGCTTTGTTCTGTCCAAATAATAACGCAGTTGTCTGTGGATGTCCAAGGAATGTAGCAATCTCTCCTTTGTTTTGAGGATTAGGATAAAAAGTAGGTAAGTGTATGGCCTGATTTAAAGCTACCCTGGATACCACTTTAGGCATAAAGGACGGGTTGGTTCGTAAGGAAACTCTGTCCTGATGGAAGATGATAAAAGGCTGGACAGCCATGAGAGCCTGTAATTCTGAAACTCTACGAGCTGAGGCGATAGCCAGAAGGAAAGCTGTTTTCCAGGACAAGTATTGCAAATCTGCTGAAGCAGCTGGCTCAAAAGGAGGCAGGGTGAGTTTTTCCAGAATGAAAATTAAGATCCCAAGCAGGTATTGGTCGTTTCCTTGGAGGTCTCAAAATTCTTAACCCCGTCTGAGGAACTGTCTTAAGAGAGGGTGAGAGAATAAAGGTGGATCAGTGTTGTATTCTGCAGAAATGGCTGAGGCATGGATTTTGATGGAGGAGAAAGAAAGTCCACTGCTTAGCAGTTGTGTCAAATATTGTAGCATTTGTGGTAAATTCAGTTTTCCAGGGTCCTGGCCCTTTTTCTCATTCCAGACACAAAAACGTTTCCATTACGCGGAGTGAGCTTTTCTAGTTGATGGCCTTCTGGCCTCCAAAATGACATCCTGCACCTCTCCTTGGAGAGTAGGGCCTGCTGTGATGCTAAGGAATCTTCCATGCGGCTAGATTGAGAGTTTTTAGCTGACTGTGAAGAGTTTTGAAGCTGTGTTGAGTCAGAACAGGCATTAGAGGCAGGGTCCATGGTGGGGAATGTGTCAGGCTCCTCAGGAGTGGGTACCAGTGTTGCCTTGGCCAGTCCGGAGCAATGAGGATCATCTTTGGTCTGTCTGCTCTTCAATAGAACTTTGGGCAGCAGAGGAAGAGGTGGAAAGGCATAAACTGTCATTGATGTCCAGCTTAAAGAGAGCGTCCACTCTCCAGGCCTTTGGATGGAAGACCCTTGAGCAGAATTTTGTCAATTGATGATCTTTGTGGGAGGCAAATAGATCTGTCTGGCCTTCCCCATTCTTGGATTATTTCTGTAAAAACTTTTGGATGCAACTTCCATTCATGTGGGTCTGTCATAATCCTGCTTAGGTGGTCTGCCAGCGTGTTTTCCTTGCCTGGCAAGTACTGTGCTTGTAGTTCCATTTGTAAGTCCATGGCCGTGTTCCAAAGTGACATGGCCAGTCTGCATAGGGGGTAACAATGTGTCCCTCCCTGCTTGTTTATGTACCACATAACTGTGATGTTGTCCGTTCTCATCAATAGATGACCTGGTTTTAGAAAGTTCTTGAAAGCTATAATAGCATTTATTACTGCTAGCATTTCTTTTTGATTGATGTGAAGGTGCTTTTCTTTTTGGGACCATTTGCCCTGAATGCACCGATCTGTCATGTGCTCCCCCCAGGCATAGTCCGAGGCGTCTGTTGTGATGACTTGATTTGCTTGAGGCTTGCTGAAAGGAAGACATGTGTTTGTTTGGCATGCTTGAGCCCACCACAGAAATTCCTTTTGCAGACATGGAATTAGTGGTATTATTGTTTCCAAACTGTGGCTGTGTTGAGACCATATGTTTTTCAGGTACCATTGTAGTTTCCTCATATGCAGCTTTGCACATGGGATTAGTAAGATGCAAGATGCCATGAATCCCAGAGCCTGCAGGATTTTCCTTGCAGTAAGCCTGGTGCAATTTGCTAGTGTTCTGAAGTATTGGATTAGTTGCCCCTGCTTTTCTGGCGTGAGGTAGGCCATCTGGGTGTTTGTGTCCAAGTTGGCACCCAGGAAAATTATCTTCCGAGAGGGTATTAGTCGTGATTACTTTTTGTTGACTGTGTATCCCAGAGAGTTCAATAACATTATTACATAAGCCAGATGTTTCTGAAGGATGTGTTTGCTGTCCGCTTGGATCAGGCAGTCGTCCAAATAGGGATATATATGTATCCCTTGAAGTCTGCAGTAGGCAATTACTGATGCCAGGCATTTCGTGAATACTCTGGGCGCAGTAGATAAGCCAAAGGACAATGCAGAGAATTGATAAGGAGTTGAACCTGCAAGAAATCTGAGGTATCTTATGTAATTTTGTCTGATTGGGACATGCAGGTATGCCTCCTTGAGGTCCAATGTTACCAGCCAAGACTCCTTGCCCAGCATGGGAAGAAGCTGCTGTAGAGTGAGCATCTTGAATTTTGGTACGAGTAGGAATGTGTTTAGGATGGATAGATCCAGAATAGGTCTCCAATCTTTTCCCTTCCTTGGCACCAGAAATAGCCTGGAATAAAACCCTTGACCTTGTTCGTGCATAGGTACCTCTTGAATAGCTTTCATGTTTTTGAGATCTGTAATTAGCCTTTGTGCCTCTGCCCTTTGATTGTGTGGCAGGTTGGCATGCCTCTCATTTTTGGAAGGATGTGAAAATGGAATTTGTAGCCTCTGTTTATAATGTCCAGGGATCCATTTGTCCTTTGTGACAGTATGCCAATTTTTTGAAAATAATGCCAGCTTTCCTCCCAAGGGGGCTGCCATTTGAGATCTGGTTGGCATGCAAAGTGGAAAGTCATTGGGTTTGCTTTCTGATAGATTGCGAGTTGTCCTCACCACCTCTTTGTGTAGGAGCTTGCCATTTTCTGCCTTTGTACGATCCTTGGGATTGTCCTCTGCCCCTCGGGTGCCTGTATCTGCCTCTTTGGGGTTTGTCTGTGGCAGGAAAGGACCAGTTTTTGGAAGGCCAATTTCTACTAAAACGTGGGGGTTGTACCTGTAAAAAGTCTTTTACAGTTTGCATTGATTTAGCCTTTTCCTCCATTTTCCTTAATACCTCCTCAGCATTAGAACCAAATAGTACATCCTTTTGAAGAGGAGCGTCTAGTAATTTAGCTTTGACATGATCAGGTAAGGCTTGTTCCTTAAGCCAGGCATGCCTACGTATGACTGATCCTGTAACAGCAGCTCTGCATGAGGCCTCTAGAGCATCAAAACCACATTGTAAGGTATGCTTACCCACTTGTTCTGCAGTATGTATCAAGTCCTGCAACTCCTTCAAATCTGGTTGTTCGGGTTGTGACATTTTACTTTTCAATTGTGATAACATAAACTGTTGGTATTTTAGCATATGAAACTGACAGTTTAAGGCCCTCATAGATAAGGTAGCCGAGGTATATACCTTTTTTCCCCACCTTTCTAAGGATCTGGAATCTCTCTCGGAAGGCAAAGGATTTTTAGCAATGGAGGCCTTAACTCCCTTGGGGCCCTGTGAGATGGTTTCTGGGTCAGCAGCATGGCTCTTGTATAGAAATTGGTGCGAGTCAGGGACCCTGTAGTACCCGTCAGGCTTAACTGGAGCTGGAGGTAGAGAATCCAGGTTAAGGCAGGCCTCCGAGTAAACATCTAGAATGTCCAAGACAGGAGGTATAGCCAAAGGCCTGTGCTGAGGAAGCAAAAGAAATTCCCCGAGCCTTTTCTTGGAATCAGAATAATCCTGGCCTTCCCAGTGGAAGTGTTCCCTTAAGGTATGCAAAGTTTCCCCAAATGAGTAATCCTCAAATAGACTCCTCCGCATCAGAGTCTTCAAAAGGGGAGTAAGAATGTTCCTGATCATCAGAGTGCTCTGAAATAATGGAGCCCTGATCAGAGGAGGGGGAATCTTCCTCCACTCTAGGCCTTTTGTCTGGAGGGGGCTGAGAACCTCTGATAAGAGTAATTAAATCCTCAGCCATTTTAAGCATCTGTTTCTTAGGCATGGGGCCTGGAGATGGACCCTGTGCAGCTGGTCTCTTAGAGTGCATGGTTGCTTTGGACTTAGTGAAAGCCTTGATAGAAAAGGAAGAGGAAGGTCTGAAGACACCTTGAGTGGAGGAGGACCTGTCCACATTCTGAGTTTCAACTCAGACAGTGGCTTCGGTATCTGTAATCTGGGTGTGGGCCGAGGAGCCTGCGACCTCGGGTACAGGACACACAGTCAAAGGCAGGGGCTGCGTAGGCGCCTCACTGAGAACCGGACCATGTGTAGCCGGCTTTGGCATGGTGTCAGTAGAGGCCGCGGACATAGAGTGTCGGTCCTTGTCTTTTCGTTTTTTAGACAAAACCGGAGTCGGAGTATCCGACGACATAGTATAGTTAAATGCTTTTCCAAAATAATGCTGGGCGAACTCCACTCGATGCTTAATAGTGCGTTTGTTGAATGTAGCACAAAAGGGGCCGGCCGAGACCTCGTGGTCAGGGCCTAAACAAGGCATACAGAGGGAATGGAAATCCTTATGCGGTATTTGCTTCCCACAAGAAATACAATTATTAACTTTGTCTGACATCGGTCTGAGGCAAGAAAAGGTTCCCCAACGGGGTACTTAGCTTTTAAGAAGACTTCGGTTTCCAAATTTTCGTAATCTCAGGAGCTGGCCGACCAGCACTTGCGAACTGCTTCTGCTTCGGGCACCGCGTGGCAAGAAAGACTGGAGAAAAAGGCGTCGGCTAGTTCTTTTATACCCCTGTCGCACTGACGTCAGGAAGAAGCGACAACAACCGACGCCGGACCTAGACTTTGGAATTCGGCCGACCAAGGACCCGCCTGATGGCAGGAGAACCCATATGTGAGGACTGCAGCTGTATGCACGATGAACATCCCAAGAGAAATGACTGCAACAGTGAAACACGATGAACATCAGAAAGACTGTGCGACTTGTGCTGTATGGCTACAAGGCAAAAATATTAAAAAAAAGATACACTCCACAAGCTCCCAGAGCCCTTAATTAATGTCGTAACAGAAGAGTAGACTCGCTTCTCACCACAGTAACAGCTTTGAAAAGTACTTCTGTCTGCACTGTGTGGCTTCTGACAGAAGTTAGAAACAATCTATGGCAGTACTGCAATTCCTCTAAAAAAGATCACTGCACAAGTGAATTTCAACATACTTCTGAATCCCAGTCAGAGAAAAGCTCTTGCAGATGTGGCTGTTAAAAGGGCAAAAATCTCTATTATACATCTCTTAAAATTACTTTTCACATACTTGCCCTTACTTAAAATGTTGGTTGGGGGACACCCCCCAATTAAAAAATTATAATACACAATTTAATTACACAACACACCTACAAATATTGACAATTACCCGTTATGAAAGGCACATTTTAGTTACTCTCTAAAATCGAATACCTGAATGTCGTGATCGTGCTGGGCTGGACAAAAAAGAATCCTGGAGATTGGGGCTCCTGGCATCAATGCCAGGAGACGTGGGTGGCATTGGCTGTAGTTCACCTGTAGAAGTAGAATCATCTAGTCTTCGTTTTCGAGATGGAGGTGTTTGAGCAACATCACCACGTGCACTCTCACCACGTACAGCTGGGGAAATATACCAAAATCATAAGTTCATTACTCTGCCCAAAAAGAGTTCACAGTATTTATCAGTCATAAGCTCTTGCAAAAGTGTTTATAGTCTCACAGGCCAAGTGTTTACATCCAGAAACCATATTAGAGATGCATGCCACATGTATACCAGTCATACATTCAATAGGAAAGGCATCTTCCAACCAAGTTTTAGCAATATCACTGCAGCAGTGATAATACAAAGACTTAACTGATCTTGGGTGCATGGATTTGATATACTATAGCACATTCTCAATATACATTGTCACAGCATTTAAATACAACCACATATTTCATCAACGTTAGTGGTAGGGAACACTCAACAGCCATTCGATGATTACAGACTCCATTCACAAAAATGATTCACTTCAATCAATACTTTCTGGTTTATCCACATTTCAACTGCCCAGTGCCTACAGGAGTAAGCAACTTTGGCACTCTGTCCATTTAGTTTCATTTCTGTCCATCGCCCTAAGATGCTCCAAGAACACAGCCATCTTAGACCAAGAAATAAATGGAAGGACATATCTATGGCTCCCAAATACGCAACAAAAAAAAAAAATCAAGAGAACATAGGCGTTTGCATTAGGTACCATTAAACCTCAAGCAGACTCCAAAAAATGTTCAAGTAGATGGCAAAAGGTGTAAAGGGGAAGAAAAGAACATTGTGATCTTAAGAAAAAGGGTAGGAATAAATGACAAAAAAAAAAAAAAAAAAAAAAAAAATTTAATTTTTTTGCACTCCCCAGGACCCTCCAACAACCAAATCAATCAGTTTCAGGGACATGCAAGCAAGACATTCCTAGGGTAGGAGAGATCCCTGTAGCCCACTTGTTACCACCAGACAATCCAATCAGCCCTTACCTTCCATTCCCTAGCAAATTTATCACGTGATATCTACAGGACAGCTTACTAGTCTTTTTTTTTTTTTTTTTGGGGGGGGGGGGTAGCCTACCCATTAGAGCACTCCCCGAGCAGCTCCTCCAAGACTGATTCTGCCATTTCCCTGAGGGGGAAGCACATAACAGGCACACCAGATCCCCCTTAGCATTTCTGGTGCCAAGCACCATGACACCATGGGTATGGCAGTCTCAAACTTCACTGGGGAAAACACCCGGTGCTCCTGCTACAGGTCACCCCCCCCCCCATGGCAAGCCATTGCCTACTCCTTCTCCCAGGGATGAGTGAGCATGTAACAGCTACATACACCCATCCTTCCTGGCTAATTCTAATATACCCAGGTCACATGTTAGTTTTAAAGTACGGCTTGAGGCTGTTTATGAACAGAGTAAGAGAGGGTTCAAGAGTAAAATCAGCAGGAAGACTGTTCCAAGTTGTGCCAACAGAGTCCCCACCAGAGTTGTTGATTCTGGTTGTTTGAACCAGTAGCTTATTAGATGAGCGAAGTAACCTCAGGTTGCTATAAGGGTTGATGATATTTTTAAGTGCAGATTGGAACCATTGAAGCACACGGCTATTTAGTGAGAATGCCTTAAGGGTGTATATGATGGAGTATTTGGTGGCTGACCATACTGAAGGTGTTGGAGACGTCCAAAATGAGGGGCTGAGGAAAGCTTGTTATTACTTCTGTTATGGTGTTAAAGGATAGGAGGGCTGAGGTGGTACTGTGGTGTGGCCTAAAACCGTGTTGAGAGTTAGCAAACAGCTTATTCTGGGTAAGATAATGCAAAAGTTGTTTATGGACACACTTCTCCATAATTTTAGCCAATGGTGACAGAATAGCTATGGGTCTAAAGTTTGACAGTTAGGAGGAGTTCCCTCCATTTGGAAAATATCTCCTGTAGTACCACTCCATAAGGGAGGTGATGGTGGCTTCAGATAAGATTCTGTTGATTATGATGGAGATGGGGTATGCTATGGCATCTGCTGCTTTTTGCAGATGCTCTGGTGGGAGATCAGCTGCTAGAGTACTTGGTTTTAATTTCTTAGCGGTCTGATAAGTGATACAGAAACAGGTTGAAAGCTAAAAGGAGAGTGGGGTATTAGCTGTGGCAGAATTTGGGTTGGAGCAGCTGGGTGCCAGTTGGCTGGCTAGGGATTGGATAGTCTCTGAAGAAACTACTGAAGGTATTTGCAATATTCTCTGGGGATTTATGGTCGGAAGCCGACGGGGTAGGCGTGGAGGACTGTCCTGGGTGAGAAGTTTGTTTATTCCTGCCCAAAACTTTTGGAGGTTTGTTGAAGATGGTAGAAGTTTTTTTTTTCGTCTAGTATAACAGATTTTGTGTAATTCCTTAGCTGTTGGTATCGAAGTGATCTAGGGGGTCTTTTGTGGCATGCCATTTGTCCCATGCCTTATTTCTAGCTATGATTTTAGATTGTCTCGAAATCCATGGGGTAGTTTTTGTTCTAATGGAGTGAGCAGGAGTGTGAAAAATCAAGAATAGTAACGAATATGAAATTAAGTATGCTACTGTATCGTCCAGTGAAAGGTGCTTTAGGATTGACCAATTGCAAGCTTGAAGTTGAGTTTAAGTTCTTATTTCTGATGGTTTTAGAAGTGGTCTGGTGGCGGTTGTCCACCTTGTGCTTGCTAGTATACAACTCTGCAAGCTCCTGCCTGGTGCCCTGCAGAGTTCTACAGCAGCAGAGACACTTTGGAGTGATTAAAGTATAATTTTTCTGCATTTTCTTGCTGCCTTTAGCTAATTCCGCCTAAAATGTGGATTTTCTAGAGTTTCTGTGATTTAAAAAGCTTGTTTCAGCTACATATTGTACTTATTTTACTGCCTGCACTTCAAAGTTGCTGTTTAACTGTTGTAGGCTACACACTCGTGTGATGGCCATTTCTGTGCATTTAAAGTGTTGTTTTGATAGCATCGGCTTTATTTTCTGAAAAAAATACTTGGTTTTCCCGCCTTTCCAAGTTAGTATAGTCCAGTTTTCAGGTTAGTGCTGAATTCAAGGCTATGTTACAAGTTTCTGTGTTTGCCCATAACTTACTTGGATAGAAGGAAGTTTCTCTGTTCACTGTGACAGAGGGAGCTTTGAGCAGCCTATCTGTCCCTTGAGGAGTGGTTTCAGCCCAGAAATTATTGGCCATTTTGGGCTAATTTCTCTCATTTCCCTGCTATAAAACCCACATTTGCAAGGTTTTGCACGCCGGGTAGTGCCGGTTAGCTAGGGTATAACTATTCCCGGCTCCACAAAGTGTACTCTTCAATTTTTCCCTTGGAACTAGACAAACTTTCAACTTAAGCACTCAAACCCACTCACTTTTCATACCAGCACTTGCTCAAAACTCATAGCAAGCACTAATAAACCTTTGCACTAGACCCCCCTATACTGTAGAGAAGGACAATGCTCTCTATTAGACCTTACCAGCCAAATCAGTAAAACAGTTCACTGTACCTATCCAGGCATGTCCAAAGGGCAGTTTCAGATGTACTCTCCGGTCCAACTGGTGAATCTGGGCATTTTGAAACAATGTTACAATTGCCTCATGTACACAGAAAACCCTCTCCTCCTTCCACCAAACACAAATACATGCAAGAGATGCAATTATACAGCCAAACTGGAGGCTAAGCTCTCTCAACCCAAGACCGGACCAGGCAGCCCAGAGGAGAAGGGAATTACTTGCATCACACCACGAGTCTCACATAGACCTATGAAACCAGCACTGGCAAAAAACACACAAATACACGAAAACATACGCTGAGGCTCTGAATAAAAATCTGCAGAAGCAACAGAGACCTCCAAAGCAGACATCCAGGCAAACTCCACCCCCCCCCAACACAAACCATTAAACACGTACTTAATAAAACCAGTGTGCACACAATCACAGCCCTCAAGGCAAAATAACATAACCAACACACTAGTAATAGGTGACTCTATACTTAGGCACATTGACGTCCCACTCACTAGGCTGAGCAAGAAGGTTACTGTTAGCTGCCTGTTGGGTGCCAAGATCCGCCACATAACACAAGCACTCGGGTCACTCCAGAAAAAGTACAAATATGACTGTCATTGTCCATGTTGGTGTGAATGACCTGAGCCGTACCTCCATAGACTACATGAAAAGAGACTTTGAGGAGCTCTCTGATCACGTAGCCCAGGCTGGTAGGACCCAGAGTAGCATCCTGCCCTCACCAAGAATGATACCACGGTATGGAGAAAATATTATCAGTTTCAACAACTGGCTAAGCTTCTGGTGTCATTCAATGGGGATCCAGTGTCAGTCAGCCTGGGATGACATGCTCGACAAGCCACGCTGCTTTGCTAGACACGGCTTGCACCAGTCACCTTTAGCCTTTCAAATACTGGCCAAGGCACTTGCCACCCCCATAGTGCCTTTTTTAGGCAAGGCTCAAGAGACAAACCCACTGCCGTAACTAGCACAAGTAACAAAAAACTGAGGGTAATGCTACTCAATGCCAGAAGTCTAAACCTCAAAATGCACACACTCAAGGCACTCCTCAGTACATGTGCAGCAACAGAAACCTGGTTTAAGGCTCCAGAGAGTACCCCAGCACTACCAGGCTACAACTCGTAACATACATTTGGGTCACAAAACCTGGACCGAAATACTAACATACTGGACCTGGTCATCACCAACATGGTGACCAGAGGTAAACCCCTCACTGGTTAGATAGGAAATACACCCCGGGGATCACTTTGGTGTCTCTACTCGACAGAGACACAGGAAAATAACTTTCTTGGGTGGCGTAAGCCAGGGAACCTTGTTGGCTAGGCTTGCGTAGGCCCTTGGGCCGATAGCCTAGTACCTACCTATGAACCTAGCCATAAACTGATCACTCTGGATATCCACATTCCGCCACCACTCCCAGTCAAAGAAATCACTGTGAAAAACTTTTCAAAAGCAAACTTAATGTTACTTAAGACCGAGGTGGGAAGTTTCAAAGCCCCCATGCTAAAGGATAACGCTGTCCAAGCTGCAAAATCCTTTACTAATGCACTCTACGGGCACCTACAAGAATGCATGGATCGTGCTATCCGAAACAAAACCAAGACTCACTCCTCCAAGAAAAGGAAGCCAGTCTGGTAGACCCCTGCCATAAACCAGCTATACAATAGGAGGAAACTAGTACAGAAAAAGAGTAAAATCCCAAGAAGGGAAAACATCCCTGATCAGTATCAGAGAAGAAACTACGTTCCCTCATAAAATCATCCAAGGCTAGCTTCTAAAGAAAAATTGCCATGGACTCCAAAGATAACAAAGGCATTCTTTAGCTATGTCAAGAATCTAAGTGGCAATTCTCAGATCTGCTCGGAGTCAGTGCAGAATGACACAAAATACACTGAACTGACAGATATAGCCAACATCCCAGCAGACCGGTTCAGTGCAAACTTTACCCAATTCTCACCCCCAAAAGGGCCCATAACTATACCAGAAGGTAGTGCCCCTGAAATCAGACACTCCGGTTAAAACATCCCTCTCCAAAGCCAAACACACAGCATCAATGGGACCAGACATGTCCCAGGCTGCGTCCTACACGAGCTCAAAGATGAACTAACTCCTCACCTAAAAACACACAGTTTTAAACTCAGCCTCTCCACAGGCTACGTGCCCACAGAGTGACACACAGCAATGGTTATTCCACTCCACAAAAAGTGGAGCCACAACGGACCCCAGGAACTATTGCCCTATAAGCCTGACTAGCCTGGTCTGCAAAGCTATGGAGCGCATAATCATGGATCTCGTTAAGAGAGACAATGGAAACCTCCAAACACTGGACCCCACCTAGTTTGGCTTTGTTAAGGGCAGATCATGCCTCCTGAGCCTGGTGGACTTCGAGACAGTTACCAAGGCTATAGAGGAGGGAAAGGTGGTCCATACAGCCTACCTAGACCTTGCAAAGGCCTTCAACATCATTCCCCACTCAGGTATTATAGGACACGCTCACCAGCCTGAACATAAACCCCTACGTCACGAGATGGGTTGCCAACTGGCTCACGGACAGAACCCACATGGTAAGAGTTGCGGGAGCTAGGTCTGACTCTAAACTGGTTACAAGGGATGTTCCCCCAGGGCTCAGTCCTAGGACCCCTCCTGTTCAGCATATACTTCTCAGAGGTACAGGCAAGCACAGTAGGACTATGGCTGACCAAGTTCGCAGACGACTGAAAACTAGGGACTATAAACAGACTCTCCGGCTGACAGACATCCTCCAAAAGGGTCTCACTGAGACAGATACCTGGTGTCAAAACCATGGCTTCAAGCTAAATGCCAAAAAGTGCACAGTCATCCCCTTTTGAAAAAATAAAGTACCCAAACTACCACATAGGTGGTAGCCCCCTAAATACGGAAGACGTAATAAAGGATCTGGGGACACAAGTAGATAGAAACTTCTCCTTTGATAATCAAATTGCCAAAGTGGTTAAAAAATCCTTCTGTGTGGCCCACCTAATCAGAAAAGGGTTTGCATCCAGATCGAAAGAGGTCATTGGGCCCCTCTACTCATCACTCATCAGACCCATCAGAGAGTACAATGCCGCATTTGGGATGTACCTTACAAGACACCTGCAACAACTGGAAAGACCACAGAAGGACCTCACCAAGAGGATCACTGGCCTCAAGCAAATGCCCTATGCAGCTCGACTGAAGAAACTCCAGCTGCTCGGTTGCATACTGCCTACTCAGAGGTGATCTCTGCCCGACATACAAGGCCATGTCCAACCCAGAATTTATGGACATGCTCCACCTAAAGAAAACCATATCCCCTCGAGCCACACGCTCCAGGGATCTAAACATCACCACAATAAAAATAGGATGTGCTAGAGGGATAGATTCCTGTCCCAGAGACTTCCCATGTTCTGGAACAAGATTCTAATCTACATTAGGCAGAGCTCCTAGCTAACCCTCTTCAAGAGAAACCTTGACGAATGGATGAGAAACCAAGTTTACCCCAGGGATCACTTCAATGGCTCTGCTGGACAGAGGCACAGGGAACTAATCTAAAGGGACGGCGAAAGCCAACACATTCCGGCTAGGCTTATAAATGCCTTTGGGCAGATAGCCTATTACCTACCTATGAACCTATAAATAAGTGGTCACTTAGGTCATTTGAGCTGTGTAAAACCATGTAGGTTGACATGGGTTGTAGGAGATTCTGAGGAACAGGTGTTCCAATCAACGTTAAAATCTCCAAGCACCACAGTTTCTTGGGGGTAGGTAATGGATAATCAAGCAGAGGAGGTCCTCTAGGGTGTTTGTATTATTAATTGGGGGAAATGTAAAATGGGAAAAGAATGAAAAATGGGAGAAAGCACAATGGCAGAAGAGAAAAGAACAACTCTGAAACAAACCAAAGCTAGGAAATTCAGTGGGAAAAAATGGATGGATGGACTACACTTGTCAACAATACAGTCGAGGATTGCTGGACCATGGAGGACAGAAGGAGATGGAAAATCAATGAAAAACATTTAAAAAACAGGTTAAAAAACTATGGGTGGGATTCAGAAGTAAATAAAGATACACCAATGAGAAAACCCTGTCTAAAAGGCCTCAGCATGTCTTCTTTCAGCTTTTTCCCCGGTTAGGGGTCGCCACAGCGGATCACCTGTCCTTGCATGATTGGCAGTGGAGTTTTACGGTGTCGAGTTGCCAGCCCGGCGCCCAACCTTGCACAGAAGGCACACACACTCACACCTAGGGCCAATTTAGAGTGTGTCCAATCCACCTAGAGCATGTCTTTGGGATGTGGGAGGAAAGAAAAGAAAATGCTAATTAAGGTATATTATTCTGAAAGGATTTCAGTGGTTATGGTTCTATAGTTTAGCTACACAATTTAAAAGTAGTGTGTCACCTGCAGCATTAGATCTAGTTACAGTGATTAATTCTTCAAACTATGAAAATGTTTAAACATGTAAACTAGAAAAATAAACTGTTCTAGCAAAATGGTAAAGACTGCTACCACACTAGCTTGTCCTATACAGGGCAATGCATTAATTACAAGGCATAGGTAAGAGTGGAGGAGCAGATAAGAGCCTGAAGGACACAAAAAAAAAAAAAAAAAAAAAAAAAAAGTTAACCAGCTTAGAAGTTAGGCTTAGAAAAGGGAAAAAGGAAATTTTGGAGGTGGCTTAAGAAAATTAGAGGAATACTGGAGGCACAAGTCAATTAAACCACCACCATAATAACAGCATGCTAGAAAAGATTCAGCAAAACTGCTGCATGTAGACTGTGTGTCACTACATATTCTTAAACAGAATTTCAGAAACTGATAGGGACCGAAATCCAAGACAGAAAGCACATAGGAAGAAACAGTACAGGCATGACAGCAACACAAAAGAACCCAAAAACAGAGAGAGAAACCAGTGGAATAACCAACAGCTGTGTGTGTGCAGGGGGTGGGGTGGGGGTTGAGAAGGGAAATCTGAATAAGTTCAGAGACGGTGTCAGATAGCTGCAGCATCGCTGAGTAATACTCAGGAGTGTGACGGATCCACACAGCCTACCAGTTTTTGCTATGCCTCGAGCCACGTATCACTGTGTATGTTTAATTATTGCCAGATTGATTATTGCTAGTTCTTGATATGCCATTACCTCACTATATGCTGCTAATACTGAAACAATACAATATGCTTAAGAGCAGGCCTTGCTCACTGATTACTGGTATCATTGAACTTTTGTTAACCTATAAGTTGTTTATCAGCTTAAAAGATGTTTACCAGAATGTGGGGATTTCAAAGAGGAACTATATCACAAGATTGTGAGCTAACTGTTCCCTGAAAAAGGGAAGTAGGGCACAGGACCAGACATTACTAGACTTGTTTACAACTTAGGAGATGATCTGTAATTTTCTAAAATATTCCATCAGCTCATGATGAGCCTGTAATGTCAGATCTTTCTACAATATTCTGCCAACTCAAAAAGACTATAAAAGCTCAAAGGCTAAGATGAAAATCATCATCAGCATCCGGATTTGATCACAGCACCAGCCTGAACTGAGCTTAGAGACATTTCGCCAGTGTCGGCTTGCCTTGACTGAACAGATAGCTGCACTGGATAGGATTTGAAGTTTCCCTATCAGTGGCAAAGATGATTTTGTTTATGCATATGCTTGTAAGTACATGATTTATTAGTTTTGTTTATTTAGTTTTAGCCTTACTGTACTTTAAGAAAAGTTTTGCTTAATAAATTAATAAGTTAAGTTTGAGCCTTGGTGTTTTGTGTCATTTCTATTCCTGTATTAACCTCAGATTTTGAAGTAACGGACAGATACACTTGGCGTAGTCGGCAGGATCTGGGGTTTGCAGTAGAGATGTCACAACAACAACCAATGTTTTTTCCTTTAAAACACCTAGGTATAGGTAAGAAGGATGTTGCATTAAGCACCCCAAATAAGTTGGGTGTTGATGCTACTTTGACAGCATTATTTGGGAAGTGGGATCCTCTTGCTAAGGTATTGAGTCAAGTTTCTCCTCCTCCTTCTCCAAAACCCCTGCAGGAAAGACCTAAGGCAGATCCTGATAGCCTAGCTAGAGCTTTAGAAGGGTTAAAATTGGAGGATAAGGGGAAGAAGGTGAAAGAGGGAGTGGGAGCAGCTGGATGGCTGTTCTTTGAAGCAATACAGGAGTCCATCTTGGCTTGGTTTCTTCGGGTCTGGGATACAGGGGGAGAAGCGGTGTCACTGAGTGATGAAGAGATGCACCAGTGTGCCTGTTTAGTATTTCACCCCCGGCTGAAGCAGAAAGGAAGAGAATCAGATCTTTCAGGAAAACAAACCCCTGCAAAAAGCCCAAACAGAAGTACCACTGAAGGGAAGAAAGGGTGGAATCAGTTGTATCCTGACATCCCCACTGATGAGGAGCTAGCACAATGGCAGAGGGGAGAGTTTACTGATGAGAGATTGGGGAGAGAAGGGGTGGAGAACCCCAATGGAAAAAATGGAAGCAAATTGACTAGAAGGCGGGTCCCCAGTAGCTAGAGGCACAGTTAGAGCCATTACACCTGGGGACCGCCTTCGTGCCTCTTACCATTTTTTGGAGGGGGGGACCACAACACGTAATGGCTTTAGTAGATACTGGATCAGAAATAACTATTTTTGCAGGCAACCCCTGTAAATTCCGTGGACAGTCTGTGGAGATTGATGGATATGGGGGGGCAAAGACGATAGGTGTCAAAACCAAAGTAAGAATAGCCTTTGGGGATGGTATTCCTAGTGCCATTGTAGCAGTGATAGCTCCTGTACCAGAACACATTTTAGGAATAGATGTTCTAAAGGGTAGGACCTTAGAAACTACAGTAGGGCCATTTAGATTTGGAGTCGGCACTGTTCAGTCAATGCAGTCAAGGCTGTTGTTCGAGGTGATGCCAAGTGGGAACCTTTGCATATTCCCACACCAAAAGTGGTGACCAACATCAAACAATATCGTGTTCCAGGGGGCCATTCAGAAATTACTGAAACAATCCAGGAATTACTTCGTGTTGGCATACTCGAACCAACTGTGAGCCCATTTAATAGCCCGGTGTGGCCTGTCAAAAAACCTGATGGTTCCTGGCGTATGACGGTAGATTATCGGGCTTGAATAAGGTGGCTCCACCTTTAACTGCAGCAGTGCGGACATTGTCACCATTTTAGAGTGACTTTGTTCTTGTGCGTGGGCGTACCATGCAGTTTTGGACTTAGCAAATGCTTTCTTCTCCATACCTATAGCAGAAGAGAGTAGGGCTCAATTTGCATTTACCTGGGAGGGAGGCAATATACCTTCCAGGTACTTCCACAAGGATATCTACACAGCCCAACCCTTTGCCATGGGCTGGTGGCCAGAGATCTGGCTAAGTTGCAGTTAAATAAAGTGACTGTATTCCATTACATTGATGACATCCTGATTACAGGAGAAAAGCCGGATGTGGACATTGCATTGAAAACAGTGATTGAACACCTTCAGAGCCGAGGGTGGGCAATAAATGAGGATAAAACACAGCAGGGAACATCAGTGAAATTCCTGGGTATGATATGGAATGGAGCAAAAAGAGAAATACCTGCATCGGCCTTAGAAAGCATTCAAAAGATTGCAGTCCCAAAAACAAAACAGCAGGCACAAGCCTTTTTAGGAGCAATGGGCTTTTGGAGAGCATTTGTACCACACCTTGGGCAAGTTTTACGACCTATTCACTACTTTCAGTGGGGTCCTAAACAGCAGATGGCCTTCGAGGAAGCGAAAAAAGCCTTGCAACAAAGTGTGGGACTGGGTCCAATAGACCCACAGCAACCTTTTATTTTGGAAGTGACTTTTGCTAATAATGTCATGTCCTGGGGATTGTGGCAAAAGAATGATGTGGGAAAGAAAAGACCACTGGGATTTTGGTCTAAATCCCTGACCGGAGCACAGACTAGATACAGCCCTCTCGAACAGCATGTGCTGGCTGTATATACTGCCTTGATTCATGTAGAGGGGCTGACCAAACAACAGGCGGTGACAGTAAAGTAGACTACCCAATCCAGGGGTGGTTACGAGACAATACTCTGATGACTTCTACTGGAAGCTGGGAAGAGCGTTGTTTGCAGTGACTACCAAACCCACCTTGACATGGAATTTGACCAGCACAGAATACATCAGAACTGTTTGTAGATTAAACTGTGACAGACATCCAGAGAAATGCACTGCCAATCCTGCTGGGGGCTTATATCAGAGACTGAATGAATCAGGATTTTCTCTGGCTGAGTCTCCATTAGATTCTTCCTGCATAGCCGAATTTCAAAGGGAAAACAGCACTGCAGAAACCAGATCTCCAAATTTGGAGATATATGCTATGGACAACAGTTCAACTGTATTTGATGGTTTAGGACATACAGTAAGATATACAAGAGGATGTAAAACTGTAAGTAGTGCTAGAATTGTTCAGCATGTTAAAACCATTAGATTTTACATGTGAAAATAAGTCTTGTATACTGATTTTTGACTATCTTGCTAGTAAAAAAGGAACAAAGCAGGTCTGTCCATTTGTTACATTGCCCTTGCAATTTGGAAATAATTGGTGGGTACCTCAAATTGAATCCACTTTAATTGATTATAATGATGTACCCGTTGATGTGACAAGTTGTGAAACCTGGCCCCAGGGGTGGGTATGCATGATAGTGAAGAGGAAGCCTCACCCATGCTTACATAATGGAACTGGGGAATGTATCTGGCACAGGTATGTAGTAAATGGTACAGACGTCTACCAGCTAAATGGTACCACTGTTTGTGTGATATCCTCCTGTAAATTAGCCTGGAGTGATGGAATGATCACAACTAGTGGAGCATACTGTAAAAGTAATATCCATGCAATTATTGATTTTTGTACTGGAGAATTGATTAGACTGACTAGATGGATGGGCGTCACATTTAATGCTAGCATAGAACCATTACATACTTTTAAGTGGCCATCTCTAGTCCACCCGGACTTTCAACAGATTAAGCAGGAAGGACAAACAGTGTTGCAACTGTTAAATAAAACACTAAATGATGCGCATCAAACAGTGATTAAAATGATTAAGGATAAAGGTACCATTGTAAAAATTGCAAATGAAATACAGGATATAACTGTTTCACATTGGTATGATGTTTTTATGTGGTCATCTAAGGCTTCAGTGTGGTTTAATTTGTTATTGCATCCTTTACTTTTGACCACAATAATCTCTGTTATTTTGCATAATATCATGCTGCATTTATTGTAAGGTGATGAGAAGGTACAAACTGATGTTGTCAGTCTTAACCATTATAAGGGATACACAGCGTTCGTTGCTCGATGCAAGGGGTGGCCTGTGACGGATCCACACAGCCTACCAGTTTTTGCTATGCCTCGAGCCACGTATCACTGTGTATGTTTAATTATTGCCAGATTGATTATTGCTAGTTCTTGATATGCCATTACCTCACTATATGCTGCTAATACTGAAACAATACAATATGCTTAAGAGCAGGCCTTGCTCACTGATTACTGGTATCATTGAACTTTTGTTAACCTGTAAGTTGTTTATCAGCTTAAAAGATGTTTACCAGAATGTGGGGATTTCAAAGAGGAACTATATCACAAGATTGTGAGCTAACTGTTCCCTGAAAAAGGGAAGTAGGGCACAGGACCAGACATTACTAGACTTGTTTACAACTTAGGAGATGATCTGTAATTTTCTAAAATATTCCATCAGCTCATGATGAGCCTGTAATGTCAGATCTTTCTACAATATTCTGCCAACTCAAAAAAGACTATAAAAGCTCAAAGGCTAAGATGAAAATCATCATCAGCATCCGGATTTGATCACAGCACCAGCCTGAACTGAGCTTAGAGACATTTCGCCAGTGTCGGCCTTGCCTTGACTGAACAGATAGCTGCACTGGATAGGATTTGAAGTTTCCCTATCAGTGGCAAAGATGATTTTGTTTATGCATATGCTTGTAAGTACATGATTTATTAGTTTTTGTTTATTTAGTTTTAGCCTTACTGTACTTTAAGAAAAGTTTTGCTTAATAAATTAATAAGTTAAGTTTGAGCCTTGGTGTTGTGTGTCATTTCTATTCCTGTATTAACCTCAGATTTTGAAGTAACGGACAGATACAAGGAGTAATGCCAATGAAGCAGAAAAGCAAAGTGTACAAAACTGTTGTGTAACCAGAGTTTCTGTATGGCATAAACCTGGGCAGTGAAGAGAGAGCAGCTGAAGTACTTGAGATGGGTAGCTAGTAAATGCACTGCGTGGACAGTAAGAAATTGGGACATAAGAGCAGACCCCAAAGCATCCCCATTTGCTGAAAGGATCAAAGACAACAGATTAAGATAGCTTGCTG
>NC_056731.1:898658520-898693520 GCF_019279795.1 Protopterus annectens
ATACTACTGTTTAATGGATGCTTTACGGCAGCATACTTGTGGATTTGCTCAGTCGCTGGTTTACTGTTTGGAATGTGACTAATACAAAACATGACTTGATTTTGGGAACGGCATACCTTCAAAGAAATACTCATTTTTCAAATATTACACTGTTATTCCTACCCAAACAAAGTTTTTGTTTTAAAGATAACATTCCCTGTGTGATTCTGCATACATTTCTGGTTTAAATTACCCATGGGAAAGAAAGCGGTATTAAAAATCGCAAAAATCTGGTTGCGATAATACGCAAGTACCGACCGGGCTAGTCCAACTGGATACATGTCCATTTTCAGTGGAGGCCCAGGGAGAAAGAGTAATATATACAAAAACACAGGTACAATACAAAGTTTTGTCAATCATTACATATTATTGCATATAATATCTTAATCAGGAAAAATTAAAAAATAATCATAGTACATACCAGCTATGGATATGCATACAAAGTATGTTCAATTACAGTATTAAACTTTAAATTAACACACATAATATTGTTAGTAGTTAAGTAAGCAAGCTTAAAACAGGTAGGAAGATTAGTGTCCAGGGACAACGTAGGAAGTTAGTCTGGGTTAGCACAGGGTTAATGTTCTAATACAAAGCCCATCTGTGGTCTCTCCAACTGTCCTGGCAAGATACATACCGAAGGAGGCATTGTACTTGATAATGGGTCTGATAAGGGAGGAGTACAGGGATGTTATGACCTTGTTCCTGGATGAAATACCCTTGTTTATGAAGTGGGCCAAGTAGAAAGCCTTCCGTACAACGAAGCCAACACGGCAATCAAAAGTTTCAATAGTCCTACTCAAATGCCATCTCAAATCGCAGTTGTACTCAACAGCGATCACGGAATCATTCATTAGTTTCACCTGTGATTCATTCTCAGAGAAAAGTAGCCTTTCTTGCAAGGTAGTGAGGTTATAAAATTCCTGAAAGTGTATGAGCAATGCAAAGCTAAAAAAATATATTTAACAGTTCTCTGTTCATTTAATTTCAAATTTTATTTTGTGGAGATTTCTGAAGAGTAGCCAAATGCTACGATGTTTCAAACAGTAGTAGGATTCTTATTTCATGTTGATTTATCTTTGAATAGGAGCCAAATCTCTGCTGTAAAAAAAGTGTGATGTAAGCAACAGATTCATTTTAAACAAGTCCAAAATTCACTGCCACAACGGGGGCCGGACAGTATAATAATCAGTGATTGTGCTAGTAAAGAGCAAGGGAAATACATCAAGAGGCTGCTAATATTTAGTATGATTTCACTAAACTGTACTCTAATATTCTGCATAGCATAACTGAGCAGCATAGTCAACAGCTGTTCAAATATGGTGTTTACTTTTTATAATCGCTTCAAAAAACTTGAGTCTAGCCTAACCACCCCCACCACAAACACAAATATATAATAACCTTATTGTTTTCCAGTGTCTGGGGACGAAACGCTTTGATCGGAACTAAACACTGTTACCGGTGTTCACCAGAGGGAATGAAAACAGGGCTGCATAAGGTAAACTGAAACTTGGAGTAGGGTTGATGATGACATAAGTCGGTGGTGATAATTGGCAGGTACCAGGACAAGATTCTTTTGGCCAGAATTTTAGAGTCTACGATTGCCCCTTTAAGATGACAGTGGACGGTGCTTGCCACACTTTGTTTAGAGGGCAGGGTGTAAATATACTACAGATAAGTTCTCTATGTAGCAGATACGAAACAATCAATGCTACCAAATAATACCGGCAGGCATTTTAATCACACCCCCACCACTGGCGGGGAAAGCAAAAAAAAAAAAAAAAAACACAACTGTTGTTCTCCGAAACAGCCCAGATAAATTAAAAACATGTGAAAAGTAAATCCATAATAACCATCATGCACCCACTTCAAAACTTTACTAAAAGCGCACCTAAAAACAAGCTGGCTATGCCCTTGCAACTCCCACTCTAAAATCACCCACCGCATCCAACCACCACCTTTCCTTCCACTCCACTAACTAACTTGATTATAGCAAGCTCAGATGCTCATAAGCCTAGTACTTATTATACAGCAGGAACTTCTTATTGTAAGATTTGTTAATGTCTGTTATGTACTTCATACATAAAGATTCTAGTTATCTACTGATGTATTATGTTCTTCATCTGTAATATGTTGTAAGTAATTGCTATGTTATATTGTTAATCGCTATGTAATCCAATGTAACTATTGTCTGTTTATTTTAACTGTGGAGCTTTTCTACCCGGGCCTCCGCTGAAAATGGACCTACGTCCAGTCGGACACTCCCGGTCAACAACTGTAAATAAATAAAAATAAACTGCGGCGAGGAAATTGGGGCTTGATTTCGTATATATAAACATCCCTACATACAAACTCGCGTTTACTTTCTTCCAAAATGTTAGGTAACATATCAGTTTCAGCTGAAACAAAACATACACGACCACTATCTAAAACAAATATAAAGTTGTCTGGAAAATACACAGAATTACCACATTACGCACGAAATAAACGACAAACAGTAATATCCGAATCTACCTAATGCGGATATATCGATTAACTTCCATCGGAGTTAATAACGGAAACGTTTACAAACCTAGTACATATAACGAAGGCACATACACACTATATAAACATTATTTCTTTTCTTACAAAACAGTAGATCAACTTATCAAACAACTCATTAACCAAGTGAATAAGGACATAGTGTAGCCAGAACATTTCATTTTACGTCAGTCTCATACATTACTCAATCTACATGCAAGAACGTACACATTTTGCCCAAATACTGTGATCCCCTACAGCTATAACATTTTTTTCAAAGAACCCATTGCTAAACAAGTTATACACAGACTTAGACTACAATCTATAAAAATATTCAACTTACGGGTTGATGGATTGCTCCTCCTTCCACGCCTGCCGCTTCGTCTGCTAGGAGTAGATGCTGGAGAAGACATTTTCTATGCCAGCTACATATAAAGATAAACCACGTTGGCTTAATCAGTCAGAACAGCAATTACTATTCTAAGCTTTTCTTAACTAAATTATACGTTCCCAAATAACATACGAGAAAGAACACATACTAAAAGTAAAGGAATCTATAAAAATAACAAGGAGACATGAAGATCTAAAATATGTCCAATTGAACAGATATTATGTACTACTTTTTTAACCTTATACAGCAACACACTTCATTAGGTTAAAATTACAATACTAAAACAATATAACTTACGTTTCAAATACAAACATACAATAAATCAACTAACAGCAACAAGTTGCAGATAATCAACTCAAGACACTAAGTTTCGCGCGAAAGAAGATCAGCTGAGTGTAGTTCGCGGGGTTTTGCACCAATCACTATGAAGAATTTTACGTTCTACTGTTCCACAACTTGGGTTAGTAGAATAGAAGGGATGCACTATCACATATGTTGCAGTACAGTATAAAGTAAATTTAATTTTATAGCTACATAGTGGAACATTCATACGTAATAAAGCTATTTATAGTAGTATCAACTATCTATACTATTATTATTTTCTGACCAATTGCAATTCTAAAGTACTTTTTTAATGTTTTCCTTTTTCGTGTTGGTATGGTCATTTTTGATAGAATAACCCGGTAGAACTGGGGCGATACCAACCTATTGAAGCTTGCAGGGGTGCTCAAAATGTGCCATTTTAGTTGCCTTTACATTTTGTGTTATAATATTTCATTGAGCGTTATTGGTATTTTTTTTTCAATAATACTTATTTATTATTTACTAGCACTTGTTGTCTTAAGATACTATGTTGCACATACCCGTTTCTTATTTTCCAGTGCTTCGAACTCTATAGGTTGTGGGATGTACAGTTAGGTATTGCTGATTAGCTTCACAATTTGATCAATTCTTTTAATTTCGTTGAAAAAAATCAAATATACTCGATATGCACGCTAAAGGAAAATAGTCGGTAGACGCATGCTTCCCCGTAAATAAGTGGTTGAGGCCGTAGGCGGTACCTTACTAATAACGAAGTTGCAGAGAAGCTTGGGGAAGTTTAGTCTTGTTAAGCAAATGACCGCTTCAGTCGCTATATAGGGTTATAGGATGGCTGTAGTAACAAGTGACAGTGGAGGTGTGGTAGGGTTTCAGGGACATTTGCAATTGCTAATTTCGATGCTTGCGGATTCTGATCACAGAAGTGCCGCAGTCACTGCCCATAATGTTATAAACAATTTGGGCCAAGAGTGTGTGGGTACTAGTAATGAAAGTACACTAGGTGAGTACTTGCAGAATACTTGAGTCGGTACCATATGTATCAGTTCAGTTATGATATCGACGTTTTGTTGTGACTTTATTTTTGTTCTAAATTAAAAAAAAGAATAGGATATTTATTACTAAGTTGCGTAGTTGAAGATTTGGCCATAAGCGTAAGCATAGTTTAGTGGAATCACACTTATTTACTACTGATTGCAAACATTTTATTTTTGTTTGTATGACTTTCTGAATGTTTATACGCTGAATGATACAAGAGCAGGTGCAGCATAACTCCGCTGTTTCATTTATTTTGTGTGTAGTGTCTAACATTTACTCCTGGTAACCGGTTTCCATTGCAAAGTCGTAAGCAATTAGTATATATTTGTGAACTTGAATTTTTGTCCGGAAGTATTATAGTATTCCGGATTTGTCCTATTTCATTGTTTAGATGTGCGTTAGATGTTAGTTTTAGAGATTTACTAAAACTGGCATTTGGAGTGCTTATGTTTCCAGCTTTTCCAAAGTTAGCAGGTATGTTGGACTTTGAAGCTGTAATGCTTTTTGCCGACTTGATATGTTGCTACATTTTTATTTTGTGTTTGGAGTTGAAGGCGTTCATTCGTTAATTTTTCAGATGGCATTTTTTACAGTTCATATTGCTGGGGTGACAGAGTCTCTTCTGGTTTGCAGAGTCTACAAGTCAGATAAAGGTGTGCGGAACAAGACACTAGTCTGCAATGCTTGAAGTCGATGTGCTTTCTGAGAAAGCATATTTGGGAGATAATAAAAACATTAGAAAGGAGTATATGGCTTTGTCATTGCGGTGGCAGGGTTTTAACAGTGCGAGAATAAAGGGTCCAATGCAATATTGTAATAATTTAAGTTAAAACTATTCAAGAACGAAGTAAAAAATGTTTGAGTTCTAAGGAAAACTGTTGCAAATAATGGTCTCTCTGTAGGCATCTGGAAAACATAGCTAACTTTTTAGCTCCCTAATAAAGCATATAGTAAGAACCTGTTATCATGGGCAGGCAATTTCCCTTCATCTCTGTGACCAACCTGATAGACATGGGCATCCTGAGGCAATATAGCAATTGTTTCATGTGTACTGATGACCACTTTCTCCTGAGCCAAACAAACTTTATGTGAGAGATGTAGTTGCCTGTGAAATTGGAGGCAAGACTCTCACATAAGGACAAATCGAATGCCAAGCAAGTTGTTAGTGCGCGCACACACACTTCCCACACAAACCCATATACGTGGAGGTACTCCCTAGTAACTTACCAGCAGATCGGGGCTTCCCAAATGGAAATCACTTGTGTATGTAAATACTGTGGGAAGCAATAGCTAGGGAATTGTTATGGCTAGGCTTGTATCAGCCCTAGGGCTGATAGGTTGGTTTATAGGCTAGTACTAGGCTATGAACATAATGATGCAAAAAACAACCACAACACACACACCAGTGTTTCATTCAATAAGCCCATAAGGCGTTAACCACAAAACCTAATCTGTTGGTCATGGGTAACTCCATTGTTAGACCCACGGATGTTCCCCTTTCCCAGTTGGAGAGGAGCAGGTTAGAGTTAGCTGCCCATCAGGTGCTAGAATTTGTCAAGTCACTCAACCACAAGTATGACTCTTGTCATAGTGCATGTGAGAGTGAATGGCTTGAGACGTGCCTCACTGGCCTATATGAAGGGAAACATGACTGACCTCTCAGATTGTGTGTCACAGGCAGGTATAAGCCTAGCCTTAATCAGCATTCTATCTTCAAGGGTGATGCCACAATGCAAACAAGAAATGATTGACTTTAAAAATTGGCATATCTTCTGGTGTCAGTCCAAGGCGATTGTTGCTCATCCTTAAGTCGAGACTAATGGGTGGGGTAGTTTATTTGCTTTATTACATAGAAACACGTTAGGATGGATAGCAACATTACAAGATATATAAATGAACCGATTAACTGACAAGACTGTACAGACATGCATGCTTACATCTCAGCAGCTTTCTACAAAATGGCAGTCAGGCTCGCATGTGTTCATTATTTGTACATGTGTACAAGCCCATGGAAAGCTTCTTAAATGTATGCATACACATTGATCTACATCCCCCTCTTTAATGAATTGTCCACAGTAAGGTGACATTTGGAAAATGACATGCAATTGTACAGACAGTAAGAAATAAACCGTGTTCATGTCCCCATGTTGCATTGTATCTGAAATGTGGTCTGGAAATGCGACATGATCTAGTGATATAGCAATTGGAACTGGGTTTAGCAGCAGGGACCATCATAGGTGAATGATCCGTTTTGGGATTCTTCTCAGGAACAGGGATATTTGCTGGAACATCCTCGAACTGGAATGCTGGATAACTTGCTCTGAGAATGTCTTTCTCACAGGTATGATACTGCGATACAGACTCTGACACCGGGACCAAATGTTTCTGATTCTGCCTGAATTCTACTCCATGTGATTCCACAATGTACAGTCTTGGCTCTGGATATACTTTTTTTCATTACTCCAATCCGATCAAAAGCTTTGGATGTCTGCATCCTCTCTATCTCTCCTCATAATGGACTAAGTGGTTTGCTGTCCTTGACATAATAGGACTTCTGGGATAAGCGCTTCTTTAACAGCTGGGCTTTCAGTCGTCTGTTGTTCTTGACACGTGGAACCAATAGACTACTGATTGGTGGTGTGATTCTGGTTTGTCTGGACAGAAGTCTCTGCAAGTGAACCAAGATGTTTATCACAAGGAATATTTCTGAGCTTCAAGAGATTCGGGAAAATATCGCTGTCTCCTTTCGACTTCCCTAGTAACTATTCTGCCCTTTAAACTGCACATTCTGCCAAACCATTTGACTGTGGGTACTCGGGGCTACTTTTAACACACAGTCCCACTCTTCAGCAAATCTTTTGAACTGCTAGCTTGTAAATTGTGTTCTATTGTTAGAAATAACTTTATGCGGATTACCATGGACTGCAAAATGATGCTTTAACTTAGTAATGAATAGTACTGGAAGCCAGATTAGGAAGCGGGTCAGTCTGGAATCTATCACTTTTGGACCTTTCATGATGATACTGTCATTAATCTCATTTCTGTAAGGAAAATAAATTTGCAGGTCTACTGGTAAACAA
The DNA here is from genome assembly GCF_019279795.1 of Protopterus annectens. Taxonomy (NCBI): domain Eukaryota; kingdom Metazoa; phylum Chordata; order Ceratodontiformes; family Protopteridae; genus Protopterus; species Protopterus annectens. Next base: position 898,665,907 of record NC_056731.1, read on the forward strand.
GATTGCTTTGACAGCCATCCTTGACTGATAAAGTGGTTGAGCTTCTGAAGAGCTAGGTCTGAGGCTGTATGACTTCTGAGTTCAAGACACGTGGAAGAAAAATTTCTCACTTCCATGACTTCAAAATCAAGTTGTTCATTTTCATGCTGTTCAGTGGTATTTCTGGGCGATCTGGACAATGTATCGGTAAGATAAAGAAGTTTGCCTTTTGTGCAGACAAGACTGAAATTTATACTTGCAGTTTCAACATCATGCATTGCAATCTGGCTGGAATGGTATGCATAGGCTTTCTCAAATGGTGACTAGAGGTTGCTCAGTTTCAATCTGGATAGCTCAACCATAAATATAATTGTGGAACTTCGAACATGTGAATACAATTGCCAAGAGCTCTTTCTCTGTCTACACATACTGCATCTCTGTTTGGTAAGAGTTCTGGATGCATAGGCTACTGGTCTACCCTCCTTGAAGAATGACTGTACCAAGACCAAATTTTGAAGCTTCACAAGAAAGAGTAACTGGTTTGTGAACATCATAGTATCTGAGAGTTGGTGGACTGGCAGTTCTCTGTTTCAGGACATCAAATGCTCTTTGGTTGTGTTCTGACCATGACCAGGATACATCTGTGTGTCGGCTCTGGGTTGAAAGTTGGCTCAAGTCTGGAATGAACTTGCCTAGGTAGTTAACCATCCTAAGAAAATGTTGTAAGGCTGAACATTGTCTAGAGCGGGCATCTCAAGAATTGCTGTCTGCTTGAAAGGATCTGATCATAAGGCTGAACTGGTAAACAAGTGACCAACATAAGTAACTTCTCATAACCTGAATTTGCACTTGAGGATTCAGCTTAGATTCATTTCACATGCTCTTTCCAGAACTTTCTTGAGGTTTCTGTTCATCCTCAACTGCACCGTTATCTCCTACTAGAATATTTACTATAGTAGCACACGGATACCCAGAAAGAAATTGCTCCATTGCATGCTGGAAGACTATACTGGCAGACATTTTATCCCAAATGGCGTTCTCAAAAATCTGTATTTTCCAAAAGGAGTACTGAAACTTGATTAGCAATGAGGATTTTCAGGCAAGCAAAATTTGCCAGAATTAACTCTTGTATCCAAGACAGAAAAAACAGTGGCATTTGGCATGAAAGCAGTGGCTTTGACTGTGCACATTGGATGATTAGGTCTTTTCAGTGTTTTGTTCAAATATCTTGGATCTGTACATACACTGATATCATCTGGACTTTGCTTGTGAGCTACTACCATGGAAGATGACCATTCAGTAGGTTCGTCAACTGGACAGATTGCACCTTGCTGCACCATTTTGTCTAGCTCTGCTTTGACTTTGTCCTGCATAGCTACTGGAACTTTCCGGGCTGGTCTAACTTCATGGAGTACACAACTGGTAGTTTGCCTAATTTGCCTTAGAAAAGATCAGCATGGGTGGAGAACAGACTGGGCAAAATTAGAACAGTGGTCTTTTTAAGCTTGCATGGTGGAATTCCTTATTAAATGAAAGCAGTCCCCTTTTCAAACTTTGACGCCTAGTAATGACTCTGCATGCCTTTTGACCACATAAAATTGCAAGTCATAGCTGTTCCCAGCAGGGTGACATGAAAGCAGTACAGAGCCTTTGGTTTGAATTTCTTCACCACCGTAAGCAACAAGCTTCACACATTTTGCCAAATCACGCTTCTCACCAGCACATACTCTAGCAAATGATTCTGCTGACGTAACATTTTACTTTGAACCTGTGTTAACTTTGAGCTCTATGGGTCTGCCATTAATCTGAACAGTACAAACTATTTCATTCTTTGCCGATAAATCTACTGCATTGATTGTTTCATTAAGCATAGACACAGCATCAGCATAAAGTAGGATCACAGCTTTCTAATCTATCAACTTGCATCTTTAAATGTTCTCACTTAAAAGAATACTTCTGTTTGGATTTGTAAAATCTCTGGAAATGATTCCCCTTTTTACATCTGTGGCTTTGCTGACCAAAAGCTGAACACACTTCTGTCTTAGACACATGATTGCCACCACAGTTGTGACAGTGAGTATGAGGCTATGTGAGGGTACATGCTTTGAGTTTGCTGACTCGCCCTTGTACATCACTTGAGACTGTGTGCACTCTGGAATTTGCTAGAAAGGTACAGGGTTGCACAGGGACTGTTGCATGGCTTACAGTTGCTGCCATGTGCTTGGGACCTTTTTTTAAAGATACTGGAAGCATGCATTTCTCATTTGTAAGCATATTTGTGTGCTTTTCTGTGAGCTCATGTATCTGACAACTTTATACAAGGCCACATAAATTTTAAGTCACACTTGTATCTTTCGGCTTTTCCCGGTTAGGGGTCGCCACAGTGGAATTCCGGTCTGCTAATGATTGACAGTAGATTTTTGCGTACCAAGTTGCCAGCCCTGACGCACAACCTTCAACGAAGGTATGCGCATTCATGCATGTCTCCACACAAGACGCTTTTAGCTGAGAATCGAACAGGACGTCTTACTGTGAGGCGACAATGCTACCGCAGCACCACCACCGCAGCATGAAGTAAAAGCTTTCTCACAGCATAGTCTTCGATACATTTTCAGCACTCTGGGTCTTCTCTTGATTCAGCCGGTACCACTGTATGGCAGTTTTCCCTTCCCCTGCATACAAAAACGAACCCTCTTTCTATGGCTTCCGAACCAGCTAAATTAAGCAGAATAAATGGCTTTGTATGTGCATCTTTATCAGAGAATGCAGCTTGTATAAAAAATATCGTACTGTTGCTCAAAACACTTTCCAGTTCTTTGCAATATTATCAAATACAAGTGGACATGGTTTTTGAAGTCCGTCTGCCATGCCAACAAAGTATGCACAAACAGATTGTATATAATTATAAGGGCCACATTTTCAAACATGTGCGCACACACACAGCCAGTACTTGTAATAACATTCAAATGCACAATCTTCTTCTTTCAGCTGCTCCCGTTAGGGGTCGCCACAGCAGATCATGTTTCCATTTCTTCCTGTCCTCTGCATCTTGCTCTGTCACACCAACCACCTGCATGCCCTCTCTCACCACATCCATAAACCTTATCTTAGGCCTTCCTCTTTTCCTGTTATCTGGCAGCTTCATCCTTAGCATCTTTTTCCCAATATACTCTGCATCCCTCCTCAGCACATGTCCAAACCAGCGTAATCTTGCCTCTCTGGCTGTCTCCAAACTTTCCAACCTGGGCTGACCCTCTAATATATTTATTCCTAATCCTGTCCACCCTCGTCACACCCAGTGCAAATCTCAACACCTTTAACTTTGCCACGTCCAGCTCTGACTCCTGCCTTTTTGTCAGTGCCACCATCTTCAACCCATATAACTTAGCTGGTCTCACTACCTTCTTGTAGACCTTCCCTTTCACTCTCTTACTGGTACTCTTCTCCACCCACTCCATCCTGACTGTACTCTCTTCTTCACCTCTCTTCCACACTCACCATTACTCTGAACTGTTGATCCCAAGTATTTAAACTCCTCTACCTTCACCACCTCTACTCCCTGCATCCTCACCATTCCTGTATCCTCCCTCTCATTCACACACACAAATTCTTAGTCCTGCTGACCTTCATTCTTCTGTCTAGAGCATATCTCCACCTCTCCAGGGTCTCCTCCACCTGTTCCCTACTCACTACAGATCACAATGTCATCTGCAAACATCATAGTCCACAGGGACTCCTGTCCTGATCTCGTCTGTCAACCTATCCATCACCATTGCAAATAAGAAAGGGCTTAGAGCTGATCCTTGATGTAATCTCACCTCCACCTTAAATGCATCAGTCACTCCCACTGCAGACCTCACCGCTGTCACACTATCCTTGTACATATCCTGTAACACTCTTACATACTTCTCTGACACTCCCGACTTCCTCATACAGTACCACAATTCCTCTCTAGGCACCTTGTCATATGCTTTCTTTAAGTCCACAAAGACACAATGCAACACCTTCTGACCTTCTCTGTACTTCTCCATCAGCACTCGGAGCAAACATCGCATTTGTAGTGCTCTTTCCTGGCATGAAACCATACTGCTGATCACTAATTATCACCTCCCTTTTTAATCTAGCTTCCACTACTCTTTCCCATAACTTCATGCTGTGACTGATCAATTTAATCCCTCTGTAGTTACTACACCTCTGCACATCACCCTTATTCTTAAAAAATCTGTACCAAAACACTTTTTCTCCATTCCTCGGGCATCTTCTCACTTTCCAAGATTTTATTAAACAATCTAGTTAAAAACTCCACTGCCATTTCACCTAAACACCTACATGTTTCCACAGGTATGTCATCTGGATCAACAGTCTTTCCATTCTTCATCATGTTCATAGCTATCCTTACTTCCTCCTTGCTAATGCACTGCACTTCATGATGCACTATCCACACATCATCCAACCTTCTCTCTCCCTCATTCTTTTCATTCATCAACCCCTCAAAGTACTCTCCCATCTGCTCAACACACTCTCCTCGCTTGTGAGTATGTTTTCCTCATTATTATTTATCACACTTACCTGCTGCACATCTTTACTAGCTCGGTCCCTCTGTCTAGCCAATCGGTACAGGTCCTTTTCTTCCTACTTAGTGTCCAACCTTTCATACATCTCTTCATATGCCTTATCCTTAGCCTTTGCCACCTCTCTCTCTTTGCCATGCACCTCATCCCCTTATACTCCTGTCTACTTTCTTCATCTCTCCGACAATCCCATTTCTTCGCCAACATCTTTCTCTGTATACTGTCCTGTACTTCCTCATTCCACCACCAGGTCTCCTTGTCCTCCTTCCTCTGCCAGATGTCACACCAAGCACCAGGTCTCCTTGTCCTCCTTCCTTTGCCAGATGTCACATCAAGCATCTTTCTAGCAGTCTCCCTTACTAGCTCTGCTGTAGTTACCCAGCTGTTCGGTAACTCTTCACTGCCACCCAGTGCCTGTCTTAACTCTTCCCTGAACTCCACCTCAGAATTACCCTTTTTCAATTACTCTTCAATTTCCACCATTTGATCCTTGATGCTGCTCTCACACTCCTCTTCTTGATCACCAGTGTCATCTTATAAGCCACCATCCTATGCTGCCTAACTACACTTTTCCCTGCCACCACTTTACAGTCTCCAATCTCTTTCAGACTGGCCCTTCTACATAAGATATAATCCACCTGTGTGCATCTTCCTCCATTCTTGCATGTCACCCTATGCTACTCCCTCTTGTTAAAATATGTATTCACCACAGCCATGTTAATCCTTTTCGCAAAACCCACAACCATCTGACCTACATTCCTTTGCTTAACACCATACTTGCCCATCACTTCCTCATCCCATCTGTTCCCTTCACCAACATGCCCATTGAAATCTGCTCCAATCACCACTCTCACCCTTGGGTACTGTCATCACCACTTCATCCAACAAGCTCCAAAATGTGTTTCTCATCCATCGCACACCCAGCTTGTGGAGCATATGCACGAACAACATTCATTACACCATCAATTTCCAGCTTCATAAACATCACTCTATCCAACACTCTCCACCTCCAAAACACTCTTGGCATACTGTTCCTTCAGGATAACCCCTACACCATTTCTCCTCCCATCCACACCATGATAAAACAGTTTGAACCCACCTCTGATACACCTAGCCTTGCTCCCCTTCCATCTGGTCTCTTGCACACACAATATACCAACCTTCCTTCCGTCCATTATATCTGCCAGCTCTCTCCCTATACCAGTCATACTGCCAACATTCAAAGTTCTGACCCTCACTACCACAGTCCTAGCCTTTGCCTGCCTTCGGGCATGCCTTTCCCCTCTTCTCCTTTGGCCTACAGTAGCCCAGTTTCCACCAGCACCCTGTTAGCCAACAGTACTGGTGGCGACAGTTAACCTGGGCCTCGACCGATCTGTTATGCACAATAAACTCTTCAAAAATACTTTACTTGGTGAAATATGCTTTGAAGTGGCTGTATTTTGTGAAATAACTGTACTGTAATACTGCACAAACTTACGAATATTTTATACACCGCAGCTATCGCTAATAGCTTTAATGCAAAAAAGTAGCACAGTGGGAAAAATGCAGTAGTTTTCCTTATTTTATACATTTTTATATGATTTGGACATGGTTTCAGATATTTTCATAACTATTTCAAATATTTTTATCAATATGTCAGTTACTGATATTTCATCTAACTAGAAACTCATTGTGAGCATTCTGAGTTTTATATCTTCTGAATAAGAAATCATTTAAACAAGTTTTAGTACTTGGAATTTACTTCTGACCTGTTCGCAAATTATGGGTGCAGTAAGGATGCTCCTCTGTATACCTCCATGGATCCCATTCTGACACCATGTCTCTTGTCCTTGGTTATAAGTTAAGATGAACAGGTAGGGTAGTTCATTTTATATGCTTTATTACATAAACACATCAGGATGGATAACAGCAATACAAAATATAAACAAACTGATTAACTGGCAGACTACATAGACATACGTGCTTACATCTCAACAGCTTACTACAGAATGGCAGGCTTGCACACATGCTCAGTATTTATACACATGAGTAAGCCCATTGCAAGCTTCTTAAAGGTATACATGCATATTGATTTACAGGGATACAGTATCTGTCAGCATGGGAATACCTGTTTGACAGGCCATGCTGCTTCACCAGAGATGGTCTGCACCTGTCTCCTCTGGGCTTTACTGGAAAAGGACATTGGCCACCCTTTACTGCCTTTTTAAGTAGTGTCAAAATTACCAACCTCCAACATAACCAGATCCTCTGTAGGTAAACTTGAGGTACTGCTGCTTAATGCTAGGAATCTAAAGAAGAAACTGCACTCTTGGAAGCACTTCTCACTTTGAAAGATGCTGACATCTGTGCAGTCACCAAGACATTGTTCACAGGCGTGGAATGCATCCTAGCCGTGTATGGCTACATTGCATTCCATATGTTCAGACCACAAACTGAGCGTGAAAGAACCAAAGGAGTAGGTATATCCATCTTCATTAAGGAGAAGTACACTGTTTTTTTTAATAAAATAAAAACCTCTAAAATTGTCACGCATAAGACAGTTTTGTATTTGTATAAATGAGAAACCACGCTAATACAATTTTAGTTGCTAACATTATGCATCGCAGACCCCGTTGAGACCACTGTAGTTGCAAACTTTATACATTTACTTAGTATATCCAGTCATTGTCAATTAAGTTATTACATAGCTCATTCAAATCCTGCCTTTTTTTAAACCTTATTCCTCCTCTGCATGATGTAAAGTTCCCACAATTCCCATTTTATTCCTGTGTAATTTGCTGCTCCTCTTTTCTAAATATCCAATTCAGTTGCTTTATTGGTGTTACTCTGTTCACTACTTCTAGTAAAATTGGTTTAGACTTTGATTTTCATTTTCTAGTAATTGCTTTTTTAGCAACCACCATAATTAGCAAGGCCTTACTTTTGTCTAGGCGTTTTCAATTCTGTGTCATGGCTCAAAAAGATTATTTCCGTAGCTACACCAGCTTGCTCACTCAGCATACCTGACAAAGCAGTCTGCAGGGAATCTTTAAAGTCTGCCAACTCATTACACTCCCTGAAAATATGTTCCCAGTTACCTCTTTTCCTTATAACACCTCCAACATTTGCTGTCTGAGTAAAAATTCTTTGGAGTCTACTTTTCAGTATAAAAATACATATGTAAACACTTCCAAGAAAAGATACCAAGTCTTCTAGACTAAACAGAATGACTCTCTTGAGCTGCTCCTTGTCCAATTATAGGTTCATAGGTAGGTACTAGGCTATTGGCCCTAGGGCCTATATAAGCCTAGCCAAACGGTACCCTGACTTTTGCCACCCATGAAAATTATTTTCCTGTGCCCCTGTCAAGCAGAGCCACAGAGTGATCCCCAGGGTGAATTTCCTATTTCCCATCCAGTCATCAAGATTTTTCATGAGTGGTAATGAACTTTGTTTGATATAGATAGGTAGTTTGTTCCAGAGTATGGGAAGTCTCTGGGACAGGAATCTATCCCTCCAGCATGTTCTGTTTATTGTGGTGACAAGGTATAGGTCCCTAGAGCATGTAGCTCTGAGGGATTGGGGTTTCTTTACGTGGAGCATGTCCAACAGATCTGGTCTGACATGGCTTTGTATGTTGGGCAGAGATTGCCTCTGAGTAGGCGATATGCGACAGAGTAAAGCGGGAGTTTTTTGAGACAGTCTGTGTAGGGCATCTGTTTGAGGCCGGTAATCCTCTTTGTGAGGCATTTCTGTGGGCTTTTCAGTTGTAGACGTCTTGTGAGGTACATACCAAAAGGGGCGGTGTACATTTATAATGGGTCTAATGAGTGATGAGTAGAGGGGAACAACCTTTTTTTTTTTTTTTTTTTTTTTAACCTGGATGAGAAACCTTTTGTGATGAGGTGTGCCACGTAGAAGGATTTCCTGACTACTGTGGCAATGTGATTATCAAAGGAGAGTACTGTCCACCTGTGTCCCAATGTTTCTTATCACACTTTCAGTGTTAAGTAGACTACCGTCTATGTGGTAGTTCATGGGTACAGAGTTCTTACCAAAAGGGATGACTATGCACTTTTTGGCATTGAACTTGAGGCCATGGCTTTGACACCAGGCATTTGTCTCGGTGAGGCCCTTTTGTAGGATGTCCACATTTAGTGTTGATTATGGCTCCTAGTTTGTAGTCATCTGTGAACTATGTTAGCCAAAGACCTTCTGTGTTAGCCTGTACTTCAGAGAAGTAGATACCAAACAGGAGAGGACCTGGGACTGAACTCTGTGGTACTCCACTTGTCTGAAGTTGGATTTAGAGACCGCTACTTTCGCAGTGTGGGTTCTGTCAGTGAGCCAGTTGGCAACCCATCTTGTGATATAGGGATTTATACTGAGTTTAGTGAGTTTGTCTATAATTCCAGAGTGGGGGGGGATGGTGTCAAAAGCCTTGGCGAGATTTAGATAGGCTGTGTTGACCACCTTATCCTCATCTACGGCTTTGGTGACCACTTCAAAGAAATCTATCTGGTTTAGGAGGCATGATCTGCCTTTTACAAACCCGAACTGGGTAGGGTCCAGAGTTTGGAGATTACCACTGTTATTGTTTTTTAAGTTCCATGATGATACGCTCCATAGCCTTGCAGATCAGGCTTGTCAGGCTAATGGGGCGGTAGTTCCCAGGGTCTGTGGTGGCTCCCCCTTTGTGGAGTGGGATAACCGTTGCTGTGTGCCATTCGGTGAGCACAAAGCCTGAAGTGAGGCTATGACTGAACATGTTACTTAGGTGGGGTGCCATTTCATTCTGTAGTTCATGTAGAACGCAGCCTGGGTTGTTGTCGGGTCCCATGGATGCTGTGTTCTTGGCTTTGGAGAGTGTGTTTTACCTGTGCAGCCGTGATTACAGGAACTTTGCATTCTTCCGGTATAGAGATGGGCCCTTTAGGAGATGAGAGAGGGGTAAAGTTAGCACTGAACCTATCTGCCAGGATGTTGGCAATATCATTTGGTTCTGTATATTTAGTACAATGATACCACACCTTAAAAAGTTTAATGGATAAAGCTTTCGGGTCTACTCCCTTCATCAGTATAACACTACAACAATATTATTACATTTAAATAGGAGAAATCATCAAATCACATGCTTCAGCCCATCCCACTAATCAAATACACAAGAAAACTTAAAAGGACAGCACAATAAATGCAACCTATGTATTGTAAACATTAGAAAACAAGATATGAATGACATACTATCATAGTAATGGTCTAACAGACTCTATACATATATGTATAATATACACACATACATAATTTACTCGTATCTAAAATATGCAATAAAAATTGCAGTAAAAATGCAATAAAAATATAATGAAAATATAATAAAAATATATATAGAAAACAATATATGACTAATAGAATATACTTATCTAAATATGCATACATAATTAACTAAAGAATACAGACAGAAGTATAGCCATAGAATTTATAACCTTTCTCTTTGTTTTTTAACTAATACTGGTTTCAGACTAACAGCATTATTTAAACCAGGGGAGGCATCTGCCTGAAGTCCAATAATCCATTCTAACTCTTTCAGTTCTAGGGAATTATTAATGTCTCCCTTCCTTAGACTGATATTTACTACAGCTAATACTCTAAATTTAAATACATGATTTTCGCCTTTTTCTATAATATGTTTGCTTAAAGCATTTGTTGATGCTCTCCTCCCGATTTCTGATTTATGTTCTATTATTCTCTCTTTTAGCTTTCTAATAGTTTTACCCACATAAAATGAAGTGCATGATACACATGTAGCCAAATATACCACCCTTTCTTCATTACAAGTTGTTAACGTGGTCATTCTAATAATTTCTCCACTAGTAGGGTGTTCAAAAGAATTTTCACCTTCGAATAAATCATTACAGCAAGAGCAGTTGTAACATTTCCTTATTCCCATCAATTTATTAGTCCTAGGTTTAGTATGGAAATCTTTATAGCATAATTTCTGTTTTAAAGTTTCAGCACTTCTATATGCAAAACTAGGTTTATCACCTACTATGGATCTTATTTCAGGCATAGCTAGTAGAATCAGCCAGTTCTTCTCTATTATAGCACTTACACTACATGTATTTAAATTATAGGTGGTTAGATATCTAGTTAACTTTATATCCTTACATGAGTTGTCTCTCCCCATTGTTATACCTCCTGACAATATTGGTTTAAACTTAGTCTGCCTCTCATTTTTTACTTCACACAATGCTTTGTTAATAAGCTGCTTTGAGTAACCACTCCTTTCAAATTTCGCCATACTTTCAGTTTGTTCATTAAAATTAAGTTCATCAGTATTTAAGTTACTTAGTCTAATAAATTCTGCTTTAAGAACTCCTCTAAATATATGAGGTGCATGCATGCTATCCTTACTTATGTATCTCAGTGAGTCAACATCTTTTCTAAAGACTTTAGATTCCAATTTCTTATTACTCTTAAATAGAGTTACATCTAAAAAACTAATATTATCACAAGATGCTGTCATTTAAACCTTAGAAAGTCAGTTGACTCATTCATGTACTGCAAATAGTTTTCCAACTCCGAATGGGAACCTTTCCACAATAAAAAACAGTCTACAAACCTTTTATAGAAGACTACTTTCTCATTCAGGTAATTGACTTTATTTAGTATTACCTCCTTCTCCCATTCATATAACACTAAATTGGCATAAGTGTTTGCCACTGGTGTGCCCATTGCAACACCTGTAAGTTGCAAAAACAATTTCCCATCAAAAATGAAAACATTGTGTGTTAAAACCACTTCTAAAAGAGCACATATTGTTTCAATCTCCCTCCCATGCATTTTTATCTCATTATTTAAAAAAATCCATATTGCATTTACTCCATAATCATTTGATATCACAGTGAACAAGGAAGTAATATCTAAAGTGGCTATAATATATTCATCCACATTGTTATCAAGTTGCCACATATAGAGATTAGATGTAACTCTATTTAAGAGTAATAAGAAATTAGAATCTAAAGTCTTTAGAAAAGATGTTGACTCACTGAGATACATAAGTAAGGATAGCATGCATGCACCTCCTATATTTAGAGGAGTTCTTAAAGCAGAATTTATTAGACTAAGTAACTTAAATACTGATGAACTTAATTTTAATGAACAAACTGAAAGTATGGCGAAATTTGAAAGGAGTGGTTACTCAAAGCAGCTTATTAACAAAGCATTGTGTGAAGTAAAAAATGAGAGGCAGACTAAGTTTAAACCAATATTGTCAGGAGGTATAACAATGGGGAGAGACAACTCCTGTAAGGATATAAAGTTAACTAGATATCTAACCATCTATAATTTAAATACATGTAGTGTAAGTGCTATAATAGAGAAGAACTGGCTGATTCTACTAGCTATGCCTGAAATAAGATCCATAGTAGGTGATAAACCTAGTTTTGCATATAGAAGTGCTGAAACTTTAAAACAGAAATTATGCTATAAAGATTTCCATACTAAACCTAGGACTAATAAATTGATGGGAATAAGGAAATGTTACAACTGCTCTTGCTGTAATGATTTATTCGAAGGAGAAAATTCTTTTGAACACCCTACTAGTGGAGAAATTATTAGAATGACCACGTTAACAACTTGTAATGAAGAAAGGGTGGTATATTTGGCTACATGTGTATCATGCACTTCATTTTATGTGGGTAAAACTATTAGAAAGCTGAGAGAGAGAATAATAGAACATAAATCAGGAGCAGAGTATCAACGAATGCTTTAAGCAAACATATTATAGAAAAAGGCGAAAATCATGTATTTAAATTTAGAGTATTAGCTGTAGTAAATATCAGTCTAAGGAAGGGAGACATTAATAATTCCCTAGAACTGAAAGAGTTAGAATGGATTATTAGACTTCAGGCAGATGCCTCCCCTGGTTTAAATAATGCTGTTAGTCTGAAACCAGTATTAGTTAAACAAAGAGAAAGGTTATAAATTCTATGGCTATACTTCTGTCTGTATTCTTTAGTTAATTATGTATGCATATTTAGATAAGTATATTCTATTAGTGATATATTGTTTTCTATATATATTTTTATTATGTTTTCGTTATATTTTTATTGCATTTTTACTGCATATTTTAGATATGAGTAAATTATGTATATGTGTGTATATTATTATATTATACATAGATGTATAGAGTCTGTTAGACCATTACTATGATAGTATGTTATTCATATCTTGTTTTCTAATGTTTATAATACATAGGTTGCATTTATTGTGCTCTCCTTTTAAGTTTTCTTGTGTGTTTGATTAGTGGGATGGGCTGAAGCATGTGATTTGATGATTTCTCCTATTTAAATGTAATAATATTGTTGTAGTGTTATACTGATGAAGGGTGTAGACCCGAAAGCTTTATCCATTAAACTTTTTAAGGTGTGGTATCGTTGTATGTATCTTGCATTTGGCAGTAACACCATTGTTACTTTAGTCTGTATATTTAGTGCCATTGTGCTGTAACTCAGAGCAGATCTGAGTGTTGCCATTGAGATTCTTGGCATAGCTATAGAATGCTTTGTGGTTGTCTTTAGAATCAGTGACAATTTTTGTTTTCGTAACTAGCTTTGGAGGATTTTATGAGGGATCTCTGCTTCTTACTGAGGCTGACCACAGAGTTCCTCCAGTCATGGGATTTTACTCTTTTTGCAACAATTTCTTCTGTTGTAGAGTTTGGAGGATAGCATCTTGGCTGTGTTAGGGATAGCACGATCCATGCACTCATGTAAGTGCTTATTAAGTGCAATTGTATAGGATTCAGCAGTCGTACCTCTATTGTCTGTCAGCGTGGGTGTTGTGAAGTTTGCCACTTCTGTCTTAAGAAGCGTGAAGTTGACGGCTTTGGAGAAATTTTTTACGGTGGTTTCCCTAATTGGGGGGGGATGTGGATGTCTAGAGTGATTTGCTTGTGGTTTGATCTGACCAATGAGGAATTGACCTCTGGTGTGGAAAACTGATTGCCCATGTTGGTAATGACCAGGTCTAGGATATTGCTGCCGCTGGTGGGGGTGTGGATAAGTTAATCCAAGGCATTAGAATTTATGAATTCCAGAAAACTTTGAGCACAAGAGTTGGCACATGAGTAGTTTTCCCAGTTAATGGTGGAGTGGTTGAAATCGCCCATTATTAGGTTGACCCTAATATTTTCCATTGTATCAAGAAATGAGTGGGAATCCTGGGGCATGGTGGGGGATCTGTAGCAAGCTACAATTTGCATTGGGGTCTTGCTCAGAGTTAGTTGCACTTGGATAATCTCAGATGCATTATGCTGAGCAACTAAACTAGCCTGGAGGTGTGGGTATCCTTATTGAATATGGCCATGTCTCTGCCTTTAGTGCTTCAGTCCAGGTTAGGTGGCCGAAAGGTGTGGTATGAATTATAACCTAGTAATGCAGGGGTGCTCTCTGGAGCCTTGAACCAGGTCTCTCTTACTGCACAGATGTCTATGTTCTCCATTTTAAGGAGTGCCTCGAGTGAGTGCATTTTGAGGTTTAGACTTATAGCATCAAGTAGCATTACAATCAAATTTTGCTTGCTTGTACTTGTTATGGTGGTGAATTTGTCATTTGAATCTTGCCTAAAAAGGCACAATAGGGGTGGCAAGAGCCTTAGCCAGTGTCTGGAATCCCAAGGGCGACAGGTGCAGGCCATCTCTGGCAAAGCATCGTGGTTTGTCGATCATGTCCTCCCACACAGATACTGGATCCCCTTTGACACCAGAAGCTTAGCTAATTGTTGAAGTTAATCATTTTGTCCTTGTACTGTGGTATCTTTCTGGGTGATGGCAGGATGCTACTCAGGGCTAGAGTCATACCTGCCTGGGCTACAAGATCAGAAAGCTCCTCCATGTCTCTTCATGTAGTCCCAGAGAAGTACGTCTTGGGTCATTCACACAAACAAGGACAATGACAGTCATATTTGTACTTGCTGTGGAGTGACCTGAGTGCATGCGTTATGTGGCGGATCCAGGCACCTGACAGACAGCTGACAGTAACTTTCTCCTTGTTCAGCTTGGTGAGTGGAACATTATTGTGCCTGACTATAGAGTCACTTATGACTAGAGTGTTGGATATGTTATGCCTTATTGGCTGTGGTTGAGTGGCACACTGAGTTTGTGGGTTATGTGTCATTTGGGTTGTGTTGGGGGGTGGAGGTTGCTTGCGTTTCTGGGTTGGAGGTCCCTGTTGCTTGGGTAGATATTTTTTTTTTTTTTTTTTTTTTTTTTTTTCTGCGAATGTAGGTGTGTTGTGTTTCTGTGTTGCCTCCACCACATCATAGCTAGCTATAGGTCCTCTACCACAAAACAGGAAAAGCATACTGCATACCTGGACTTAATGAAGTCACTTGCCATATAGCCCAGCACTTTACTCATGGTGATGAAGTATCTTACCATCAACTGGGAAACCTACATGACCGCAGACGTACTGGCTCGGAGGTTCTTGGACTTTGTCAATGCAAATGCTCTCAGTTTGTCTTTGAAAAAATTCTTATTGCCTAAGTAATGGTATAGGAAGGTTCAAAGTCCCCTTGAATTAAGATATGGACTCTTATGCAGAGGTATGCACTAATGCCCTTTCTGTACAACTGCTTCAATGGTTATTGGCTGTACCTGACCAGGTTACAACCAGTTCTTGTGCTGAAAAAATAAAGCCACCCTGGTGGACCCCTAGTATAAACAGGTTGTACAACAAGAGCAAGAAAGTCCTGTCCAAGAACAAAAAGGAACTGGCTCCGTAGAGGAAGAAATGTCTCTCGAGACCTTGTCGAGTCCTCCAGAGCTAATTTCGAAGCAAAAATAGCCTCCTTAACCAGAAGGCATTCTTTAACTATGTCTGAAATCTAAAAGGGAATACCCAGCTATGTACTGAACTGGTTGTGGAAGGCACCACTAATACTCAACTGGAGGTAATAGCCAACTTGCTCGTGGAAGGCACCACTAATACTCAACTGGAGGTAATAGCCAACTTGCTCGTTGACAGATTTGGAGCGAACCCCCCCCCCCCACACAGCCCCTTTAGTCATTCCCACAGTATACTTGCTACCATTCCTCAGCCTATTATTTCAAGAGAACAAGTAATCTCATTGCTCTCAAAGGCCAAAAATGCATAGTCAGTCGGACCAGGCAACATCTGAAGTTGCCTTTTAAATGACCTAGCAGATCCAATAGGATCCCTGTTTAAACACAGCCTGTGAACTGGCTATGTTCCAATGAAATGGAGGACCGCAATAGTAACCCCTCTGCAAAAAGGGGCACCATCAACCGACCCTGAATGTTAGGCTCGTAAGATTCAGTAGCTCTGTCTGGAAGGCCATGGGAAAGATTCATTATGGGCATAAATAAGGAGGGCATAGGTAATCCCCAAACTTTGTACCCAACCCAGTTTGGATTCATTAAAGGTAGATCATGCCTGTTTAAACCTGGTTGACATCTTCGAGTCACAAAAGCCCCAGACAATGTAAGGACAATGCATATTGCCTTGACCTAGCTGAGGTATTTGACACAATCCCCCACTTGGGTATTGGAGAGAAACTCCCCTAATTGGGAATTAACCCCTACGTTACCTGATGGGTTGCCAGTTGGCTTGCTGACAGGACACATACGGTAAAAGTGGATGACTTTACTTCTGGCAAACGACCAGTCACTAGTAGTGTACCACAGGGTTCTGTGCTGAGCTACTGTTAAGAATTTATTTCTTAGAAGTCCAGGCAAACTCTGGCATGTGGCTGACCAGCTTCACTGATTGCAAATTGGGAGGAATCATAGAGTCCCTAATGATGTTAACATACTGTAGACAAATGATTGGTGCCAAAGCCATGGATTAAAGCTAAGTGCATACAAAAATGCATTATTATTATTCTCTTTAGGAACGTTGACATACCTGCTAAAATTTTTTTTTTTTTTTTTTTTTTTTTTTTTATTATTACTACTTAGCCAAAAAATAAGAACCAGTAAAGAATGAGCAATTTTGAGAAGGATGGAAAAACAGCATCATTAACTTTATTACAATGAAATTCAGGTTAGTCTAGCTGCATCCCTTTTATAGCAGAACCCCGTAAAGAAGCCCACCATTCATGAGCAGTACTTGTGGATAGTAATAAAGATAATTCAAAATATGATGTAACGAGTACATTTGGTCAGTTATGCAATGGGAAAGCATTTTTTATGCAAAATTCTCATCTCTTTACAGCTAATGCTTGCTTCTAAAATTGAGGGATACGTTTGGTAGGTTATACAGAGTAAAAGCATTTTTATGCAAAATGTTTTTTTCTTGACATCAAACTCTTGCTTGCTTCTACCTCTTCTGTACTCTGCACATCTGGATCTTCTCCTAGCCTTTCACCATAATTTCTAATAAGCTTCATAGCTGCACAATTTGCAAGACTTGCAACATGGCCGGGACCCATTTTTGCATTTGCTTAATTTTAGTTAGCATTTGTCCCTAATAAGACTGCAATTCACCCACAAACTCCAATGTTCTTTTATTGTCCCTCCCTGTCTAGGGTTATGATTGAGAGTTACTCATAATGGACTTTGTCGCTTCATTGTATTTAAACCCCTGTATTCTTCTGGATGATGATGTAATTTTCTTTTTGAGGACCCATGTCATAGTTCGAGAAGCTTAATGCCTCGCCAAACCATTAATGTAGTCACTTTTTGAGGGGGGTAGCGTCGCACCTAAATTGAAGTGTTCATAGGGATAAAACTTTAATTGTAGTATTAATAACTAGCCTGGATGTTCTTTGAAGTTTGACTTGTCCTTTATACTTCCTTCCTATAAACTCTGCACGACTCATCCTTCATACTTGCTCCCTCTAAGCGCCAATCTGCCGATGCCTTGAGTTATCATTTTGGTGTCACACTGCATGAATCATCCTCATTTTTCTCATGTAGTAGTTACTACTTGCATATACAGCATGCACAATGTTAGTGTATTACTGTGTCATTTTATTATAGAATGCTTGCATGTCTTTTAGCATTGATACTAATGCTGTTGTGACAGTAATTGTCTACAGCACTCGGTGCATCCGAAGTTAGCCATCTTTATTTGCTGTGTTATTTACAGCATTTTAATCTAGTTCTCCAACTGTACTTCTCATTTTCATGCTGTACATAACAGCTCATTTTTGATGTGCAATTCTCCACTAATAGATTAACCAGTCCACCGCATAGTTTTAACACTAAAATAGTTTAGTCCTTGTCCCCTTTTTTCCCATTTTTACTTGGAGTGTCACTTCATTAGTTAGTGTGACTAAATCCTCTAGAGTTACTGTTTACACCACCGGGTGGCCTAGCCATGAAGCTGTAATACCTTCTAAAACAGATGCTTGCATTGTAGTGTTCTGTCTTACCTGGAGCTTTACTGAATCCTGAGTTTTTTTCAGTCTTATTCCTGGTTACTAAATATGATAACATTTATTCTATTAAATGAAGCAGCAAATAAATTCAGTGAAATGTTTCTCACTATATTAGATCAGCAAATCCAATAAGAAGGAAGAGGGTTAAGCTAATCTCTGTCCCTTTGTTTACTCTCAACCCATATCAAATAATGAATCGGAGACCAAGCAAAGCAAATGTGGCATTCAAACAAAACTATATCAAACTATGAGCGGTATTTTAAATTACATAATCAGGCTGAACTAACAGTCAGAGAAGAAAAAACTACTACACAAGCTTGCACCAGTCGCAACCTGAAAATCCTAAGCATTTTTGGCAACAATTACTAGCCTTCACCAAAGCAAAACTATATAGCATCCCCTTTAACATCTGAAACTAATGCACACATCTCCTTCTGACTTAATATACCGTCTACATGCAATCAACTTGTTTATCCTAAACCTCTCTTCACACACACTGTTCTCTCCATTCCAGTCAGTTATTACCCTAGGTTCTGTCCCAAACCTGACCCTACCTTAACTATCAAAACACTATTTTGCAAACTTAAAAACAGCCATTTTTAGTATTCAACAGCCGTCCTTCAGAGTATATTTAAAATGGATACTGCTGCACTAGCCTATCCATTATCCAGTCTAATAACTGGGTCTATTTAGGAATCTTGCATCCCATTCGGATGGGGGGGGGGGTGTCTTACCTTTTACATAAAGGAAGCAAATCTCCAGAAGTTTCATACTATAGGTTAGTTGTTATGCCCCCCCCCCTTCCCATCTAAGGTCTTTTGAAAAGTGTGTCCACTCACAGTTAACCAGAATATCTTCAAAACAATATACTCGGCAAGGCTCCCCATTGGTGCCACTTGCTCCTTTTGAGTGCTAGACTATGCCTGACTACACCTTTCGGGGGAGAAGTGCTTTTGAGAGGTGTTTTTTTTTGTTGAATAAAATTGTCAGCTCTTCATTTGAGAACCTGTTAGTAAGGTGGTAAAGGTTGGGTGGAGGGTTCCTTTATTTTTTCTTAAATCTATATTCTTCCTTATCACACTGTGTGTTGGTATAGCAACAGTAATATTCGCACCACCCTGAATCATTTCATATCCTGGTCAGCAGCTCTCTGATAAACTTCAGGTGCTGGTAGAATATTGGGAAGTGCAAGGAATACATAATAAAGTAAACTGAGCAAGCAGTGGAAAATCAAACTAAGAATAAAACACCACCACCTCCAGGCACAAATAAATCCGGTCCAGTAAGGTTCCAAACGTCTTTAATCCACACAAAGCAATCTACTAGTATGTGCAAACACACAGTCAAATAGCAGCATAACGCTTTACACCAAACTTTTTCGTCTTTAACTTCATCAGTAACAACTCCATTTAAAAAAAAACAGGCTAATATATGTTCATAAAAATACAAACTGCCCAATCAGAAACAGTCAATTAAAAGTGATTGCTATTTAAAGCCAAAGCATGATCTACACAACTAAAATAAATGCTTTTTTAAAAAAAATGCTTTTAAAAGACAAACATCACTTCTTGTACCAATTCAGTTTTACAAATTATTTGTACACTTGGTTCAAATTTAATGAAAACATAGAATGTAAAACTATTCACCATAAACATTTTGTTAAAATATATGAAATGAACAATAGTAGTATGTGCAAACTTTATCATTGATCATCAAGAGTGTAGCGCCATCTACTGTCATGAATTAATATCAACCTTTATTTAAAAACTTGAATACATAAGTAGATTATGTGAGGATATAAAAATACCTAAAAATTAAATCAAAATTTTAATGAAATTTTTAATGAACCTTACATTTAACACTCATGAACATAAGAGGTTTAAAAGATTTAAAATGGTTAAAAATAGTTTAAAAGATATTTTAAAAACCACCCTTGTTAGAGCTTTGCAGCTCTAAGTTTCAATACAGGTGCTATAGTGCAAGGAATATATTATCTTGTGGTTTTAAATGTACAGAGCTTGGATCCTTGTTCATGTAGCTTTATTTGTGAAAGCCCCTAATTGTTATCTAGCATGAGAAATATTTGACATGCCAAACTCAACTTTTTATGTAGTCCAAAACCAATATTCTATGTTCCTACTTTTTAATTTAGCTCTTGCAGATCTATGATTGTATGAAACATGCCAGGTTTAACCATACTAAACACTAAATTCATTAGGGTTACAGTCATTAGTATTGCCCATGCTTTTCATTCAGTGTAATTCCACTTTTTTTTTACTGGAGTAGGTGCAAATGGAATAAATTGTGTAGATGCAGCTGTATCCCAAAAGAAACAAGTTTATTACAAATCCTGAAACAAACCCACATGGTGGATCTATAATATCAACAAGCTGTGTAATAAAAGGGAAAATCATTTTGACCAAAAGTAAGAAGAGTAATTCCAAGAATATTAAAGTAATTGTCATTTGAAATCCACTCTGGACCTTCTAAACCGAAATCAAGTCTGAAGCTAAAATAGCTACCCAAGGCAAAATAATCACAAGGTATTTTTAATTATTTTTGTAATCTCAAAAGTGCAACACAACAGTTTGCTTATCTGACTGTAAAAAGATGTTTTCTACCCTGAGGTTGATAAATTTTCTCTCTCTTTACCCCTCTCTCCCCTCCATGTATCCCTCAAGATACAGTATACTTGAAATTGGCTTTCGTCTGGCTGTCTCACAAGACCAAATCCTAAAAGTGCTGTCATAAGCTAAAAATACTGCATTGATGGGTCAAGACATTATCCTTGGATGTATCTTAAGAAGCACAGGTTAGCCACACCCCTAACAACACTGCTCATTCTCCGCCTCTATGCAGGTTTTTGTACCAAGGAAATAGAGAACTGCAACAGTCATTCCCTTGTATAAGGGAGGACTTTTCACAGACAAATAAGTCTGACCAGCCTCATATGCAAAGCCCTGGAACAACTAACATGGAACTAATCAATCAGGGCATAGGAAACCTCTAAACAGTGGACTCAACTCAAATTTGGGTGGACTAAGGGCAGGTTATGCTTACTCAACCTAGTGGTGTCTTATTTTCCAAAAAAAGTCAGTAAAGCAATGAATGAAGGCAAAATTGTACACAAACCATATGCCTCGACCTGGCCAGTGCTTTTGATGCAATTCCCCATTCAGTAGAAAAGTTAAACTGGAAACAAACCCCTACGTCACTTAGTAGATTGCCAACTGGTTCACAGGACACACAAAATCAAAGTAGGGGAAGTTAGCACCACAGAGAAACCAGTGAAGTCTCCCAGGGTTCTGTACTAGGACTTATACAGTTTGGCATATACTTTTCTGAAGTAAAAGCCAATACCAACAGACTCTGTGTAAGTTTACAGTCATTGAATCACTAAATGAGTTTGCCATTTTGCAGGAAGGTTTGTCCAAAAAAACTGCCAATATCATAGACTGAAACTAAATGGCAAAAATGCATTGTTGTACACTTTGGCAAGTCCTCTGTCCCAGAGAACTAACACATTAACAGTAAGACTATTAGAACTGACCAGTTTTGGAATTTGGGAACTTGTGTAGACAGTGACTTAATTTTCTTACAGTAATGGACACGTTTGTCAAGTCCTTCTATATTGGACAGCTTATAAACAAAGGGATTGTGTATAGATCTAGGGATGTCCTTGTCCCCCTTTACTCAGGCCTCTCTAGGCCTGTGACAAAAGGAGGTACTACCAGCACAGCTAGCTGGAATTTTGTAAATAATTGTATGTCATTTGTGAATGTAAATGATTTTGTACAAGATACCTGTGTTACGAATGGTATGTCATGTATCTCAAACTGGTTTGTACAGACGTGTGTTGAAAAGGTATTTTGTAAAGTGTTTGAGTTTGAACTGTATCCACAAACTGGTTAAATATATATGTCTCAACAGAGGAAACTGGAGGGTTAACCTCAATCTAGCAAACATCAGAAAGATGCATATAGTTAAATCACTTCATAGACTAGGCCAGAAAGATGCTCACAAGTTTCAAGGTAGCCAGAGATGCACACTCACTTTCTGTAATAGCAATCTTTCTGTATCGTCTTTGGGGTGAACTTATTACTACTATGAAAGCATGGAAGAATGCAATTGTTTTGACTTCTGGCACCTGTCTGTGTGGGTATATGCTAAATACTGCCAGTTTCCAGCAATGGGGGTTTTGTCTGGAACTAAAAGTTAGAATGACAAGTGATGTCATTCTGCAAGCTATCTCAGCAGTAATAATTTAGATATTTTGAGAAGTCTGTTAGTGAGGCAGAGTATTCTGTCTTGGACCTGACAACAGAAGAACCAATCACCACATTATCTGCTTTGCTCTAAGTTAACTAAGGAGTAGTAATGCTATTGGATACAGTCAGGGATATAGTGAAGCTTAGTTTATTGTTTGTGTTCTTTATTTATCTGAGCCTGTTCTGCAGTGTTATTTTAAATAGTTCCTGTGTTTTGAACTCTCACTGTGAATATATATTATTTTCTTGTTCTTTTATTATTAAATATATTTTAACCTTTCATTGTGGCTGATCTTTGTAGAGATATTTAAGTTTTGAGAGTACTTGCATATCTCTGACAGTGTGTGGGCCACTCCTAACAGGCTTGCTGTTGGTCAAACTACCATTTGTGTTAATATCACCTTTTGTTAAAGGCCTTAAGGTAGCTGGCAGGAGTGACTGGTGGCAGTGGTAACTAACTTATAGTCTGGGCAGAAGGAGCATAGCTTAGTAAACCGATGCCAGTCTTTCCTAGGTATGTGTATAAATCAAACCTCGAGTGTGTGTCAGCTAATTGGACAGGGACACGAAGCACTGTTTGGACAGTGACTGTGAAGGAAGTCTTGACTTGGTCACTCAGTGGTGATCTCAACTCTATAGCTGTGCACTTTATACAGAGGGCTACATCTGTAAATACTGTGTACCTGTTACCCTCCCAGTGAACATCCCTCCCACAGGTGCCAATGGTGTGTATTGAGGCTGCTTCTTTACTGGCCCAGAGGTGGTTGGCAGTGGTGGGTTGTCACAAAGCCAATCCTTGAGTATTATCCCTTTAGTATGCAACTGGAGCACCCATAGATACTTCTCTAAAAGGATACAATGCATAAACAAATCTTTTGTGGTCTGATTCAAAGTCTTGTCAATGTAGTCTCTATCCTTCAGACTGAGGTGATCTGTGTCTGGCATACAAGGCATCCCTGACCCAGTACTGATGGATTTACTGTACATCAGCAGGTATCAGCAATATTTGGTCTTGGGATCAAAACCTTTTTTGCAACACCAACAGAATTGTTTGGAGAGACTGGTGTATGTCACTGAGGATACTGCTGCTCTGAAACACTTACCTGTCCACATAAAAAAAATTTTGAAATGCAGCTTGGGTCTATGGATGGGAAATGGAAAATTTTCATCAGGGCTGCCCCCTGTACTACTGATGGACAGAGACAGCTCCTAAATGTCTTATCCTTTGCATGTGACCCTCACTTCATTTTTGGTATGGACTTGGTCATGAGATTAGTATGATCAATCTCTAACAAAATAGGACAGGATAATTCATGCACCAAAAGGGAAATTGGGTAGGCTTGGTCTAGTAGTTAAACCTGTGAATGTATGGAACTTTTTAGGAGCGTGCAGAATTTGGTAGTATATGGCATTACCCTTGCATAAAGGATGTTTGTGAGGAGTACATATTCAACAGATTACCTTTTACTTTCACATCATTCTTTTCATTGAGCAGTTTGTCATGTGACACAGTATTTTAAGATCTGCTCAGCTTTCTGAAATTGAATTTTGTATTTCTTTTTTATATTCATGAAAAAGCTTTTTTTAATGCTTATGTTTCTGAGTAGATCAACTAATGCAAGTTGTGTAACTTTCAACTTTTATTCCTTTGTTTTGAAGATGTCCTATTACTCTCTGCCCCAGTGTCTAGCTTAGCATCATACTAATTTATCTTGTGCTCTGATCTTCTTGCTTCATACTCTTGAGCACTGTACATTCTTTCCACACAGTGTCTGCTCACAAATTACTTGCATGTTTCTTTTCTGTTGCTTCCATGCATTACTTTTGTTGCAAAATTAATTTTGTCACATTTTACACCTACCAAAATTATTTTTACCATACCCGTTCCATAACTGATGCCATGAAGGACACTTCACTTTTGTGCTATGTACAGCCCCCACATAATTTTCAACTTGTCCGAGATGCCCGTGAATTTACAAATGTGTCCATGATCATAGCCAAGCCATCACTATTTGTATTGCATGCTCAATGAATAGTAATGCTAATCCATGTATGCATACAGCCGATCCAGTGTATACAACAAGTAGCCCCTGGTTGTAGCTGCAGCACAGCCCCATGGCCACATTGTGTTAATTCACCTCATGGACAGAGCTAAGTGTGAGCAACAGAGATGAACATTGAGCACAAGAACCCGCCAATAGTCTCTGCCAGTACACATGCATAGCTGTATAATTTCAATGTAATTCACTGGTGTGTGTGTGTGTGTGTGTGTTTTTTCTTTTTCTTCTGGCTGCTCCCATTAGGGGTCGCCACAGCGGATCATCTGTTTCCATTTCTTCCTATCCTCTGCATCTTGCTCTGTCACACCAACCACATGCATGTCCTCTCTCACCACATCCGTAAACCTTATCTTAGGCCTTCCTCTCTTGTTACCTGGCAGCTTCATCCTTTTCCCAATATACCCAGCACATGTCCACTACCCTCTTGTAGACCTTCCGTTTCACTCTTACTGGTACTCTTCTGTCACACATCATTCCTGACACTCTTCTCCACCTATTCCATCCTATCTGTACTCTATTCTTCAGCTCTCTTCCACACTCACCATTACTCTAAACTGTTGATCCCAAGTATTTGAACTCCTCCACCTTCGCCACCTCTGCTCCCTGCATCCTCAGCATTCCTCTATCCTCCCTCTCATTCACACCCATATATTCTGTCTTAGTCCTGCTGACCTTCATTCCTCTTCTCTCTAGAGCATATCTCCATCTCTCCAGGGTCTCCTCCACCTGTTCCTTACTCTCTCACTACAGATCACAATGTCCTCTGCAAACATAGTCCATGGGGACTCCTGTCAGATCTCGTCTGTCAACCTGTCCATCAACATTGCAAATAAGAAAGGGATCAGAGCTGATCCTTATGTAATCCCACATCCATCACTTGCACTGCAGACCTCACCGCTGTCACACTACCTTCGTACATGTCCTGTACCACTCTTACATACTTCTCTGACACTACCGACTTCCTCATACAATACCACAACTCCTCTCTAGGCACCCTGTTATATGCTTTCTAAGTTCACAAAGACAGTGTAATTCCTTCTGACCTTCTCTGTACTTCTCCAACACTCTCTCAGAGCAAACATTGCATCTGTAGTGCTCTTTCCAGGCATTGAACCATACTGCTGATCACTAATTATCACCTCCCTTCTTAACCTAGCTTCCACTATTCTTTCCCATAACTTCATACTGTGGCTGATCATCTTAATCCCTCTGTAGTTACTACAGCTCTGCAAATCTCCCTTATTCTTAAAAATTGGTACCAAAACACTTTTTCTCCATTCCTCAGGCATCCTCTCACTTTCCAAGATTTCATTAAACAATCTAGTTAAACTCCACTGCCATTTTATCTAAACACCTCCATGCTTCCACAGGTATGTCATCTGGGCCAACAGCTTTTCCATTCTTCATCCTCTTCATAGCTGTCCTTATTTCCTGCTTGCTAATCCATTGCACTTCCTGATTCACTATCGCCACATTGTCTCTGTGTCTCCTGCACATCATAACTAGCTCGGTCCCTCTATCTAGCCAATAGGTATAGGTCCTTTTTCTCCCTCCTTAGTCTCCAGCCTTTCATACAGCTCTTCATATGCCTTATCCTTGGCCTTTGCCACCTCTCTTTGCCATGCACCTCATCTCCTTGTACGTGTGTCTACTTTCTTCATCTCTCTGACAATCCCACGTCTTCTTTCCCAAACTTTCTCTGTATACTCTCCTGCACTTCCTCATTCCACCACCAGGTCTCTTTGTCCTCCTTCCTCTTTCCAGATGTTACACCAAGCACCTTTTCTAGCCATCTCCCTTACTAGCTTTGCTGTAGTTACCTAGCTATTCGGTAACTCTTCCCTGCCACCCAGTGCCTGTCTTAACTCTTCCTGAACTCCAACTCACAATTAACATTTTTCAATTTCCACCATTTGATTCTTGGTGCTACCCTCACTCCTCCTCCTCCTATTCTTGATCACCAATGTCATCCTACAAACAACCATCTTATGCTGCCTAACTACACTTTCCCCAGCCACCACTTAATCTCCTTCAGACTGGCCCTTCTACATAAGATATAATCCACCTATGTGCATCGTCCTCCACTCTTGTATGTCGCCTTATACTCCTCCCTCTTGTTAAAAGTATGTATTCACCCCAGCCTTGTCTATCCTTTTCGCAAAATCCACTACCATCTGACCTTCTGCATTCTTTTGCTTAACACCATACTTGCCCATCACTTCTTCATCCCCTCTGTTCCCTTCACCAACATGCCCATTGAAATCTGCTCCAATCACCACTCTCTCTCACCCTTGGGTACAGTTATTACCACTTCATCCAACTCGCTCCAGAATGTTTCTTTCTCCTCCATCGCACTCCCAACTTGTGGAGCATATGCACCAACAACATTCATAATTACGCCATCAATTTCCAGCTTCATAAACCTCACTCTATCCAACACTGTTTTCACCTCCAAAACATTCTTGGCATACTGTTCCTTCAGGATAACCCCCACACCGTAATAAAACAATTTGAACCCACCTCTGATACACCTAGCCTTTCTCCCCTTCCATTTGGTCTCTTGCACACACAATATACTAACCTTCCTTCTGTCCATCATATCAGCTAGCTCTCTCCCTATACCAGTCATACTGCCAACATTCAAAGTTCTGACCCTCACTACCCCGGTCCTAGCCTTTACCTGCCTTCGGGCATGCCTTCCCCCTCCTCCTTTAGCCAACAGTAGCCCAATTTCTGCCAGCACCCTTTTGGCCAACAGTACTGGTGGCGGTAGTTGTTAACCCGGGCCTTGACCGATCTGGTATGTATATATGTACTGTTGTCCGCATGTGCCTCACAGCAAGAGGTTCTCCCATTCGATTCTCTGCTGGAGCGCCTTCTGTGTGGTGTCTGCATGTACTGCCTGCAGTCGAGTGACGTTAAAGACATGCAGGTAGGTGCATGCGTGAATGGGCATGCCTTCTTTGAAGATTGGGCATTGGGCTGGCAACTCGGCAACATAAAAATCCACTGCCAATAATTACTGGACAGGAGTTCCACTGTGGCAACCCCTAACCGGGAAAAGCCGAAAGATTATGTATAGAGAGAGAGAGATACACATAGAGTGCAATGAAAAAGTATTTGCCTCCTTCCTGATGTCTTATTCTTTGCATGTTTGACGCACTTAAATGTTTCAGATCATCAAACAAATTAAAATTTTAGACAAAGATAACCCAAGTAAACACACAAAATGCAGTTTTGTAAGTGATGATTTTATCTACTAAGGAAAAGAAAAAAACTATCCAAACCTACATAGACCTGTGTGAAAAGTAATTGCCCCCCCCAAACCTAATAACTGGTTGTGGTACCCTTAGCAA
>NC_056731.1:898698520-898708520 GCF_019279795.1 Protopterus annectens
CTTCTCTATTGGGACAAGACTAATCTCAGGCAGCCTTTGTTGTTCTGTGGTGAAAACATTATCAGGCTGTATGTGGATCGTACTTGTGTGTGCAAGCAGTGCATCATAATCTTAATTTTGTGTTACCATTGGGTTCTGAAAGCTAATTTACAAATGATATTAATTTTTTCCCCCACTGAACTTTGTTACAAACCTAATGCATAACAAAAAGGTAACGGCTAGCTGATGGGTCCTTCTGAACCATACACATGCATGCCTGCTTAGAGATCCCTGCCCTGTTGTGAGATTTGCATAGAGGTGACCCAAGTGTTTGACTTCCGTATTGCTCTGGAAGTTGTTTTCAGTTGGCATCCGAAGTCGCTGACAGTCCATTTATTGGATTGCTTTTGGTTACTTCTTTCTGCTTCAGAGATGTTGCATAGTAGAACCATAGAATATTTATAGTGAGGATTCCATGGTATGCAGTGGAAGTCATTTGGTACACACACTGATGCAAAGGACATGAGTTGCACTGAATTTGGCACAATTTAATTTGTGGATGCATACCTGATTAATAATCTATTTGCTGATACCTTCCTAGCCCTGAATGTGGTTCTTTCTTTTTTTGGTCCATGGTAGTGCAGCGGTTAGCGTTGTCGCCTCACAGCAAGAGGTTCTCCTGTTAGATCCTTGGCTGGGGTGCCTTCTCTGCGGAGTCTGCATGTCCTCCCTGTGGTCGTGTGGGTTTCCTCAGGGTACTCCGGTTTCCTCCCAAAGGACATGCTGTAGGTGGATTGGACACTCTCTAAATTGGCCCTAGGTGTGAGTGCGTGTGTGTGCCTTCTGTGGAAGGTTGGGCCCCGGGCTGGCAACTCAACACTGTAAAATTCCACTGCCAATCATGAGCAGACAAATGATCCACTGTGGCGACCCCTAACCGGGAAAAAGCCGAAAGAAGATGATTAACGTTAAGCACCTAGAGAAAGGCAAAACGTTGTTGCCTCACAGCAAGAGGTTCTCCCATTCGATTATCGACTGGAGTGTGGGGAGTGCCTTCTGTGTGGGGTCTGCATGTCCTCCCCATGGTTGGGTTGGTAGGTGTTCGAAAGACATGCATAAATGGGCGTGCCTTTGTTGAAGGTTGAATGCCAAGCTGGCACCTCTGCATTCGTGAAAATCTACTGCCAATCCTTAGCGGACCGGAGTTCCACTGTGGCGACCCCTAACCAGGGAAAAGCCGAAAGACGACAACCTAGAGAAAGGCAAACCCTTATCACTAGAAACATGTTTCACTTGAACACATTACTTCAAAGAAAAATGGTATCCATTTACAAGTAAATTTAATGCATCTGTCTTGGTAAGTTTGAGACTCTTCCAACCTTAGATCTTCACTGCTTTAATATGTAGAATTAACTGATATTCCAGAGCCCCCTCCCCCACAAAAATTAGTGGCACTAACTCAATCTTTTCCTTGATTTTTTTTTTTTTTCCCTAAAATTTGTTCCCGAAGTTGTCCTGTGGTATGCATCAAAGGTAGACTTCCTACTGTGTCTTCTGGTTTAGCTTCTCATTACTTGAGATGAATGGGTGGTGTCTCTTAGTTTGGCTTTCCTCTAAAGATGCTCCCAGGAAACTTTCAGCACAAAGTCAATAGTATTCATAGCATATGAGAAGATACTCCCTCTGCTTGGTTCGTACGGACAGCGAAAGGAGTGGTTGTGCATATTATCTAGAATTTACCCCTTTGAAAAGAAGTGGAGGGGGTCTGAGGTCCAGTCTAGGCATTGACTACCTGGTGAGCATTTATGGGGAAGATTATTTCATGTGCTTCCTTGATGAGCCCAGGGTAGTAAATTCGCTTGATTAGCAGTCCTCATGGGTGGTTCATTGGATTTGCAGTGGGCTATCATATTTTCCAAAGTTATGTTGTCCATTTTTGCCCATAGAACGTTATCAAAAGTACTTATTTGTAGCAATAATATTTCTATCTACTTGTGTTTCTTCAGTCTTGCCATAGTCTAGGCGTTCTCAGTGTTTTTGTTTTCACATGAACCTTTTTGAATCTGAAGCACATAATCATTTTACTTGCGCAGCTTTGCATGTAGTAGTGATAAGAATACCATTGCCAAGGAAAGGAAATTGTGCATTAAAAGAGCTGGATAGTTTCAACTGTCTCCTTTTTTTTTTTTTTTTTTTTTTTTTTTCAGCTGTCACAATCTCTCTTGATTCAGTTCCAGTCTGCTACCTTCGGCACTTATTCCAGACTGTCACAGGCAGTCTGTCACTTAATCTGTCCACCTCTTTGTTGGATACCTTTGTTTCCTCTTGCTTAATTCCATCTGTCCTGAAATCCTCTTCACCAGATTTTCTTCTGCTTTTTTGCACATGTCTGAAGCACCATAATCTGTTCTCTTTGACCTTGTTTACAGTTGGAGCTACTTTGGCTTCTGCTCTGATGTTCTCATTTCTTTCTGTCCCACAGTATGTTTCCTACCACATGTCTCTGGCTTTTCATCTCTAGCTTCCTCAACTACTCTGTCTTTACTGCTCCGGTTTCTGTGCCATACAGTAATTCTGGTTGCACCACTACCCCTGACACACACTTCCAGTTGGCTGCAGCCCACTGACTCTAGATTTCACTTCACGATTCAGATTTCTCTTCTCCTCAACCACCCCTCCCAGATACTTGAAGCTGTTGACAAGCTCCACTACTTTCTCTCTTCCATCTCAATTCTCAGTTTCATCTGATTTCCCTCATTTGCTGACATTATAACTGTCTGTTTGTACTCAAGTTTCATCCCATGTGCCTTTTATTTTTGCATTCCGTTCCGCTATTCTTGCTCATTGTCTGCCTATAATGCCACATAATTTGCGTACTGCAACTTTGTTTTTCTGTCCCCATTAATCTGGTTTTACTAACGTATGATCAGCAGTGGGCTCTGAAGTGGACCTTGATGCGCACACCCACACTTGTCCCATTTGAAACCTCTCTGAGAATGCGCACTGCTTGTACTTGAATCTTTGCATCTGTGTATGTAGCATAAACTAATGAGAGAACTCCAGCGTTACATTTGAAAATAGAAACTACCAAATATTTCAGCAGCACAGTACATGACAACATTGTCCCCAGAATAATAGTTCATAATGAGCCAAGTGTAATTTTCTTTAGCCAAGTGCTGTGCTCGTTCTAAAGAGTTTAGCATAGTATACTGACAATATTCCATTTTTTGCTATAAAATGCTGTGAATACTTGTGGCTTTGGACCATGGCTTTCATATACCAGTATCTCTGTAACCTAAAGCATAACTCTGTAAGTGAACCTCTTCTAATATAAAAGTTACACCAGAAGGCTACCACCATATCTTTAGGATATAGTTTGAACTACATTTTGATTTTATTTTCAGTGTCTAAGGGCTACAGAAATCCTGTTACGTTGCTAGCAGTTTCCTTGGCATAGAGTAAATATTCCTTTTTGTTGTGTAGTTCCTTTTTCAAAACATAAACAGAAGCTGTTGTGTTAATCTTTGTTTTCCCAGCTTGAACCAACCACTCCCAAGTCTTAATTTTAGTAAATACTTTCATAAAGTCATGCCTCTTGCATCCACCCCTGTTTCCATATTTGCAGACTGCTGTAAATGAGGTAGTAGTGGAAAACATTAAAATTACTGCCATGGTGAAATGTATGTGTGGTGCACTTGAGGAAAGGAGGAAAGTGCAGGAAGAAGGTGAAGGTTTGAGACTATATGGTGTTTGGAGGGTGAAGAGGGAGTGAAATTGATGCTATATGTAAAACATCAAAATGGTGGAGTGGACTTTTGCTTGCTAAGGGTAACACTTATGAAATGCTTTCTATTTGTTGAACTTCTTGCTTTACTCCTGTGCTAATCGTCTTATGTAGCTGTCTTACCTTACTAGTCTGTTCAGTCTCTCCTTGGTGAGATGGCCCATTCATTCCTACCCACATAAGTGGCAGCAAAAATTGGGCTCCATCTCACTTTTGCAAGGGATATAAACCAGAAGGACAAGACTGTTTGGTCTTTACAAGGGAATATTGCTTCATGTATGTGTTACTGAGCACGACCCCCCCCCCCCCCCAACAGAAGAGACGCAAGTTGGTTTCAACGAGTGAGTGAGTGAGTGACATTTGTTGATGGGATAGTCTGACTGAGCTTGCACCCTTTTTAGCAGAGGTCTGGGGAGAAAAGCTCCACAGTACAAATTATGCAATTATAATAAATTCACAGTACAATTTATATAAGTACAGAATTCAGGGTAAAAATTACTCAAGTAAATTGAGTACATATTGTCAAAATATTAAGGAAGTAACAGGAGTAAAGTAAATTTAAGACTGTAAAAGTTGCGTACAGAAAGATCAGAAAAGACGTGAGGATGCAGTCAGAGGAGAAGGTAAACACTTACACCACACTCCTCATCACATAGTCCTTCAAAACTTACACAACCAAAACACAAAACACACCTACATTCTCGGAGGCTCTCAACAGTTTACCCAAGCAACAAGGGCCTCCAAAGCCGAAAAGCAAGCAACCCCCCCCCCCAAACACAACCCAAATGACACATAGCCCACAAACTCAGTGAGCCACTCAACCACCGCCCATAAGGCATAACAACGTACCCAACACTCTAGTCATAGGTGACTCTATAGTCAGGCACACTGATGCTCCACTCACCAGGCTAAACAAGGAGAAAGTTACTGTCAGGTGCCAGGATCCACCACATAATGCATGAACACAGGTCACTCCACAACAAATATGAGACTGTCACTGTCCATGTTGGTGTGAATGACCTGAGATGTACCTCCCTGCACTACATGAACAAAGACCTGGAGGAGCTGTCCAATCCTTGTAGCCCAGGCAGGTAAGACCCTAGCCCTGAGTAGCATCCTGCCATCACCCAGAATGATACCACAGTTTAAGGACAAAATGATTGACTTCAATTAGCTAAGCTTCTGGTGTCATTCTAAGGGGATCCAGCATCTGTCTGCCTGGGATGACATGATCGACAAACCACAATGCTTTGCCAGAGATGGCCTGCAACTGTCGCCCTTGGGATTCCGGATACTGGCCAAGGCTCTTGCCACCCCTATAGTGCCTTTTTTAGGCAAGATTCAAATGACAAATTCACCACCATAACCAGTACAAGCAAACAAAATCTGAGGGTAATACTACTTAATGCTAGAAGTCTAAACCTCAAAATGCACTCCCTAGGGGCACACACTAAAATGGAGAACATCAAAATCTGTGCAGTGACAGAGACCTGGTTCAAGGCTCCAGAGAGCATCCCTGCATTACCAGGCTATAATTCATACCACACCTTTCGACCACCTAATTTGGACCAAAGCACTAAAGGCAGGTGCGTGTCTATATTCATAGGTTCATACTAAGCTAACTGCCCTTGCAAGCCATTTTAAGCCTAGCAAATTACCCCTTGTGAGACTGAAACCCTGCATCTTGGGTTTGTAAGGCAAACACCTTAACCATTAGGCCACCCTCCCAACCCATTAAGGATATCCACACCTCCAGGCTAGTTGCTCAGCATAATGCATCTGAGATTATCCAAGTGCAACTAACTCTGGGCAAGACCACAATCCAAATTGTAGCCTGCTACGGATCCCCCACCATGCCCCAGGATTCCCACTCCTCATTTCTTGATGCACTAGAAAATATTAGGGTGCAACCTAATACCCTAACAATGGGCGATTTCCCCCCCCCCCCCAACTACCCCACCATTAACTGGGAAAACTACTCATGGTACCAACTCTTGTGCTCAACATTTTCTGGAATTCATAAATTCCAACGCCTTGGATCAACTTATCCACACCTCCACCAGGGGCAGCAGTATCCTAGGCCTGGTCATTGCCAACATGGGCAACTGGTGTTTCACACCAGAGGTCAATTCCTCGGTCAGATCCGACCACAAGCAAATCACCCTAGACATCCACATCCCACCCCCATTAGGAAACCACCGTAAAAAATTTCGCCAAAGCCAACTTCATGCTTCTTAAGACAGAAGTGGCAAACTTCACGACACCCATGCTGATGGACAATAGAGGTATGACTGCTAAATCCTATACAACTGCACTTTATAAGCACTTACACAAGTGCATGGATCGTGCAATCCCTAACAGAACCAAGATACTATCCTCCAAAAAAAGAAGCCAATCTGATGGTCCCTTGCCATAACTCTACAGAAGAAAGAAACTGTTGCAAAAAAGAGTAAAATCCCATGATTGGAAGAACTCCATGGTCTGCCTCAGTAAGAAGCCGAGATCCCTCATAAAATTCTCCAAAACTAGTTATGAAAACAAAATCGCCACTGATTCTAAAGACTACCACAAAGCATTCTATAGTTATGTCAGTCTCTATGACAACACTCAGATCTGCTCTGAGTTACAGCACAATGGCACTAAATATACAGAACCAACTGATATTGCCAATATCCTGGCAGATGGGTTCAGTGCTAACTTTACCCCTCTCTCATTCCCTAAAGGGCCCATCCCTATACCAGAAGAATGCATGGCCGCACAGGTAATCTGTCTCTGTGTCTCTCTCCAAAGCCAAGAACACAGCATCCATGGGACCTGACAACATCCCAGGCTGTGTCCTACATGAACTACAAAACAAAATGGCACCCCACCTAAGTACTATGTTCAATCGTAGCCTCACCTCAGGCTTTGTGCCCACAGACCCTGGGAACTACCTCCCTGTTAGCCTGCCGAGCCTGGTCTTCTAAGGCTATGGAATGTATCGTCATGGAACTTACAAACAATGACATTGGTAATCTACAAACTCTGGACCCTACCCAGTTCGGGTTTGTAAAAGGCAGATGATGTCTCTTAAACCTGAGACTTCTTTGAAGCGGTCACCAAAGCCGTAGATGAGGGTAAGGTGGCTCACACAGCCTATCTAGATCTCGCCAAGGCTTTCAACACCATCCCCCACTCTGGAATTTATACATAAACTCACTAAACTAGGTATAAATCCCTATGTCACAAGATGGATTGCCAACTAGCTCACTGTCAGAACCCACACTGTGAAAGTAGCAGACTCTAAATCCAACTTCAGACCAGTGACGAGTCCTAGGTCCTCTTCTGTTTGCTACCTACTTCTCTATAGTACAGGCTAACACACAAGGTCTTTGGCTAACAAAGTTTGCAGATAACTGCAAACCAGGAGCCATAATCAAAACTATGTGAACATCCTACAAAAGGGCCTCACTGAGACAGATGCCTGGTGTCAAAGCCATGGCCTAAAGCTCAATGCCAAAAAGTCCATTGTCATCCCTTTTGGTAAAAACTCTGTACCCATGAACTTCCACATAGGTGGTAGTTTATTTAATGCTGAAAGTGTGATGAGACCTTGGGACACAGGTGGACAGTAGTCTCTCCCCTTTGATAATCACATCGCCACAGTAGTCAGGAAATCCTTCTACATGGCACACCTCATCACAAAAGGTTTCTCATCCAGGAAAAAAGAGGTCATTGTTCCCCTCTACTCATCACTCATTAGACCCATTATAGAGTACAACGCCCCTTTTGGTGTGTACTTCACAAGACATCTACAACCACTGGAAAGGCCACAGAAATACCTCAGAGGATTACTGGCCTCAAACAGATGCCCTACGCAGACCGTCTCAAACTCCAGCTTTACTCTTGTCGCATATCGCCTAATCAAGAGGTGATCTCTGTCTAACATACAAAGCTATGTCAAACCCAGAGCTGTTGGACATGCTCCACTTAAAGAAATCCCAATCCTTCCAAGCTACATGTTCTAGGGACCTAAACCTTGTCACCACAATAAACAGAACATGCTGGAGGGATAGATTCCTGTCCCAGAGACTTCCCATACTCTGGAACAAACTACCTATCTATTTCAAACAAAGCATTCATTATTAGTACTCTTCAAGAAAAATTTTCATTTGGATGGGAGATGGGGAAATTCTCCCTGGGGATCACTTCTATGGCGCTGCTTGACAGGGGCACAGAAAAATTATTTTTTTGGGTGGCAAAAGCCAGGGTACCTTTTGGCTAGGCTTATATAGGCCCTAGGGCCAATAGAATAGTACCTGCCTATGTACGTGTTAGAGATCTTAGAAAATGATGCAATTCAGATCAGTAGTAAGGGTTAGGGAGGTGTGAAGGAGCAAGCTGTCCCAGAAGTGTGGAATAATAAGTTATAGTAGAAATATACAGGAAGATAGAGAGTGGAGTTGTGGGACAGGAAGAAGTAGGAAGGAGAGGAGGAGGAGATTGGAGGGAGGATTTCAGGTGGGATTTTTTTTGTCACATTATCCTGCACCTCTATTCTGGCCCCTAATCAAATCCTGGCAGTTTGCTTAGTAGTATGGGCTTAATCCTTTTTAGGCCACAGAGCCAAATTAGACTCAGAAGTATAAATATGGGAGACAAGACCAATACTAATTGAAGCTTGGCATTATGAAAAGGAGCAGCTACCATGGAAGCTGACACACCTGGGCTGAAAGTTAGCAGCGCCTGGGCAACCTGTATTCGTTTAAACTTAATTACCCCAAAATGTCTGAAACATCATTGGTGAGTGCTAAAAAGCAGTGAGTGTAAGCGTAGAGCAATTTGCTAAGTTGTCCTTCACTGCACCTTTGAAAGCATTGTGGAATGAGAGGGGTTTTATTTTCATAATCCAAATGAAGCAGTTGAAGAAAAAAAAAAAACTAGCTAAACTGATGGAATATTTAAAGTGGGGTGGGGGGGAGACTGACTTAAGAGATGCTGAAGTTGCAAGAGAGAAAGCGGTAGGCTTTCTAAGCCTAGGCATTTTCCTGAAAGAATGTATCCAAGTAAGACTTTGAGAGCAGTCTCTGAGACTCTCATTGGTCTGTTCAGCATGTTCCGAAGTCGCAGATAAAATTCAGGTCCCTAGAACTTCTATTTCTGGTACTATTTGAATATGCAGGAGATTCATAATTGAGGTTTGCAGATGCCTATTTACCTTTACAAGGTTGCAACACACGTGTGAGACTTGCCAAATATCCGACTTGGAAACTGCACTTTCGAATCCTGACAGCACTGAAGTGCAAACAATGAAATTCGACATTCTGGGAATGTTGAATTTTGTCAAAACACCAGTTTCCTCCGGATGTCCCCAAACACCGTTACGCAGGGGGACAGGCCCCCTGCACCCCCAAGGGGGGGGTCTGCAGCCCCATGTCCCCTGCTAATTTGATATACTAACTCCGAGATCGCAGTACAGTAAGAGAAGGGGTACATGTTCCGATCCCCATTGTAGTGCGATCTCCACTCAGAATGCCAAATTCACATGAGCAAATGCACAGTGGCATTCGCTCATTTGTGAGTTCAGCATTTCATAGTTGATATTCTGAACTTTGCAAAATGTCCTTTTGCACATCTGACCATCACAGATATGCACTTCAACCTTGTAAAGGTAAACCGCAGATGCCTTGTAAACCAGGCATAGGTCACACCTTGGCAATCTATAGGAGACCGAGTAGAAGGAAAGGGCTTTAAGGTGCCGTGCGTGAGGTAGGTTTGTAATGCCTTTTATCCATTTGTAAGGAACCTCTGAGGTCCGTCTAGTTGCTGCATATTCATGGTCAGGTGTGTATAGACGGAAGCATTGTACTCTGGTGTAATAAGGGCAGAGTACAGTAGTATATCTTTGGACCTAGATGCCATGCCCTTGCTTGTAAGTTATGCAACATAAAAGGATTTTCTCACCACTGTGGCCACACACTGGTCGAAGGCAAGGCTACTGCCTATGTGCATACCCAGATCCCTGACCACTGGGTCAACTCTTAAGGGTGTATTATCAACATGGTTATTAGCCATGGTGGTTGACTTCCCAAACGGTACAATAATGTTTTTCTTAGTGAGTTTAAAACCATGGCTTTGGCACCATTTGTTTGTCAGAGGTAGGCCTTCTTGAAGAATGCTAGTATCTGCAGGAGAGTGTATGATGACCCCCAGCTTGCAGTCCTCCACAAATTTAGTCTAACATAAACCTTCAGTATT